>NC_051184.2:27994828-28094827 GCF_013339695.2 Rhipicephalus sanguineus
TCTCGTTTCTATTTCTCTTTATTCCTCTCTCTTCTCTCTGCCTCTTCTCTTTATTTCTCTCTTTCTCACACTATGGGTGCCACGCCGAAAGGAAGAGCTCAGCTGTGGTGGCCTTCCTTGTTTCTCTTTATAGTTTCTTTCTTTTCCTTTCTCGGGTCCTTGTGTTCCTTCTAGTTTATTCTTCCTCTCTCGTTTCTATCTTTATTTCTCTCTCTTCTTCTCTTTCCTTCTTCCTCTTTATTTCTATCTTTCATCCACTATTGGTGCCAAGCCTGAGGATCGCTCAGCTGGTGGCCTTCCTTGTTTCTCTTTATATTTTCTTTCTTTCTTTCCTTTTCTCGGTTTCTTGTGTGTCCTTTCTGTTTATTCTTCTCCTCTCTTTATTTCTATCTTATTTTCTTCCTCCTCTTCTCTGTCCTTCTTTCCTCTTATTTCTCTCTTTCATCACACTAGTGGTGCCAAGCTGAAGAAGAGCTCAACTGGGTGGCCTTCCTTGTTTCTCTTTATATTTTCTTTCTTTCCTTCTCGGGTCCTTGTGTTCCTTTCTATTTATTTCTTCCTCTCTCTATTTCTATCTTTATTCTCTCTCTCTTCTTCCTGTCCTTCTCCTCTTTATTTCCCTCTCTTTCATCCACTATGTGCCAAGCCTGAAGGAAGAGCTCGCTGGGTGGCCTTCCTTGTTTTCTCTCTTTCTTTTCTTTCTTTCCTTTCCTCGGTTTCCTTGTGTTCCTTTCTATTTATTTCTTCCTCTCTCTATTTCTATCTTTCTTTTCTCTCTCTTCTTCTCTGTCCTTCCTCTTTATTTTCTCTCTTTCATCACACTAGTGGTGCCACCTGAAGGACGAGCTCAGCTGGGTGGCCTTCCTTTTTTTAGATGCGAAGTATCTTATGGCGGAGTTTCAATCCGGTGGTGGGGTGGTGTGCGGCGTGACCACCCTTACTGCTCATGCGCATACCCTCTCCACTCACACTCGCCCCTGCCCCTCTCCACTTTCCTCTCCCCTCCCTCTCTCCACCTCCCCTCTCCATTTCCACTATTCCTCTGAAACGCGGTCTAGACTTGCCGAATTCTCTCCTGCGCACGCCGCGATGAGCACCAGCGCCGCCCCGTCCCTCGCCCTCTCCTCTACGCTGCCCCCTCTCGCACGCCTACCGAGTGCTTCCCACTCGCCCAGTGAGAATTACGGCCAGGCTAGAGGGAAAGACGCTCCGTAGCGTTCCTCTTCGCGTTTCCACGACGCGAGGTCGGTGCAATGCCCAAAGAACGCCAACGGAACTCGCGATCGTGCAAAGTGCTCCGGCTTCGCATCGCCTCATGTCCCCCTTTAGCGGAATGGTGTAATTTTTATTTCTCTTTATATTTTCTTTCTCTTTCTTTCCTTTCTCGGTTCCTTCTGTTCCTTTCTGTTTATTTGTTTTCCTCTCTCTATTTCTATCTTTCTTTCTCTCTCTTCTTCTCTCATTGTTCCTCTTATTTCTCTCTTTCATCACACTAGTGGTGCAAAGCCTGAAGAAGAGCTCAGCTGGGTGGCCTTCTTGTTTCTCTTTATATTTTCTTTCTTTCTACTCTTCTCGGTTCCTTGTGTTCCTTTCTATTTTTTCTTTCCTCTCTCTATTTTCTATCTTTCTTTTCTCTTCTCTTTCTCTCTTCATTCTTTCCTCTTATTAAGTGCGAAGCATTTCTTAGCGAACTTCTGCGACTTTGAGCGTATCTATCTATCTATCTCTATCTATCTATCTATCTATCTATCTACTATCTATCTATCATCTATCTATCTATCTACTATCTGTCTGTCTGTCTGTCTGTCGTCTCTGTCTGTCTGTCTGTCTGTCTGTCTGTCCTTTCCGTCCGTCCCGTCCGTCCGCCGTCCATCCGTCCGTCCGTCCCGTCCGTCCATCCATCCGTCCGTCCGTCCGTCCGTCCGTCCGTCCATCCATCCATCCATCCATCCATCGATCCTCGATCCATCGATCCATCCATCCATCGATCCATCCATCCTCATCCATCCACCCCCCACCCATCCATCCATCCATCTTCCTCCATCCATCCATCCATCCTCCATCCAGCCATCCAGCCAACCAGCCATCCAACATCCAGCCATCCGCCATCCATCCATCCATCCTCCATCCATCCATCCCTCCATCCACCACCCACCCCCCACCCATCCTCCATCCACCCATCCATCCATCCATCGAGTTTCCTAAATTAACTAGAGGGAACTCTGGCGCTGGCGATCGTTCAGCCACCATGGAATGATGGTAGTACACGGATTTGCCTATCTTCGGCTTGTGGCTTCGAACGCACTTGTGCTTTGTTTATTGCTATGTTTTGGTTTTCCTTTCGGATAAAAGAATCGATCGTTGTGAACTTCGTGAACCAGATTTGAATCGGTTAGCCTAAAGAGTTAAAGTGGTGAAGTGAAACTGCTGATTTTTGCTGAACTTGCGTTTGCGACAAAGCGGATGCAGGCACGCGGAGCCAAACGAGCCGAAAGAACGAAGTTTAGACAATCCTGTACTACCCATGATTCCCATGCTGGCTGAGCGCGATGCATTGCAGCTCCCATAGACACTAGCGCCAGAGTTCCCTAGTAAGTATTGTAGGAAACTCTATGCCTCCATCCTCCATCCATCCATCCATCCATCCATCCATCCATCATCCATACATCCATCACCATCCATCCATCCATACATCCATCCATCCATCCTCATCCATCCTCCCATCCATCCATCCATCATCCCATCCATCCATCCATCCAGCCAGCCAGCCAGCCACCGCCTACGACTTTGTGCTCTCCTGGCCGTTACCAAAATTGGTGTGTCATAACATGGCCTTATTACGAACATAAATGAAGGTCAAATCATGAAATCATGAGACGCATGTCATGAACAGCATGATTTACATTCCACGGCCTTTGGGCTCCCTGGCCGTTCCGGTAATCGGATGTATACCAAAATTGGTGTGTCATAACATGGCCTTATTACTAACGTAACGACTGGTCATATCATGAAAATCATGACACCGCATGTCATGAACGCACGATTTACATTCCACAGCCTTTGGGCTCCCTGGCCGTTCCGTTAATCGGATGTATACCAAAATTGGTGTGTCATAACATGGCCTTATCACGAACATAAATGACAGGTCATATCATGAAAATCATGACACGCATGTCATGAACATCATGATTTACATTCCACGGCCTTTGGGCTCTTGCGCCCGTTCCGTTAATTCATATATACCAAAACTGGTACGGCGTGACAAGAGTCATGACGAACATAATGACAGTCCTAACATGCAAATCATGACGCGCATGTCATGTGCAGCATGATTTACGACATGGTCTCGGGGCGCTCGCGGCCGTTTAAATGAGGATACATACGAAAACTGGTATGACGAGACATTTCTGTTTGACGAACATAACTGACACGTGGTAACATGAAATCATGATCTGCATGTCATGTATGACATGATTTTATGCCACGTTCATGGCGCACTCGCGGCCGTTTCGCTTGATTGATATACACCAAAATTGGTATGTGCGATGTGACTTTATGAAGAACATGAATAACAGGTGGTAGCACGAAAACCATGACATGTATGTCATTATTTACATGCCACGCTCATGATGCATTCGCGTCCGTTTCGCTTGCGTGATATACACCAAAATTGGTGTTACGCGACACGACTGTATGACGAACGTAAGTGAGACGTGGTAAATGAAAATCATGACATGCAAGTCATGTACGACCTGATTTACATGCCACGCTCATGATGCGCTAGCGGCAGTTTCAGTAGATTGATATACACCAAAATTGGTATTGCGCGATGTGACTGTATGAAGAATATGAATGACAGTTGGTAAGATGAAAACCATGACATGCATGTCATGTATGTCATGATTTACATGCCACGCTCATGGTTCATTCGCGTCCGTTTCGCTTGCGTGATATACACCAAAATTGGCGTTACGCGACACGACTGTATGACGAACGTAAGTGAGACGTGGTAACATGAAAATCATGACATGCAATTCATGTACGGCCTGATTTACATGCCACGCTCATGATGCGCTAGTGGCAGTTTCAGTAGATTGATATACACCAAAATTGGTATTGCGCGATGTGAATGTATGAAGAACATGAATGACAGTTGGTAATATGAAAATCATGACATGCATGTCATGTATGTCATGATTTATTTGCCACGCTCATGATGCATTCGCGACCGCTTCGCTAGCTCGATGTACACCAAAATTGCTATTGCGCGAAGCGACAGTACGACGACGGTAAATGAGACGTGGTAACATGAAAATCATGACATGCATGACATGCACGACATGATTTACATGTCATGCTCATGACGCACTCGTGCCGTTTCGCTTGCTTGACACACCAAATTGGTATTGCGCGACGCGACTGCATGACGAACGTAAATGCAAAGTGGTAACATGATAATCATGACATGCATGAAATGTACGACATGATTTACATGCCATGCGCATGGCGCACTCGTGGCCGTTTCGCTAGATTGATATGCACCAAAATTGGTATTGCGCAATGTGACTGTATGAAGAACATGAATAACTGGTTGGTAACATGAAAACTATGACATGCATGCAATGTATGTCATGACTTCATGCCACGCTCATGGTGCATTCGCGGCCGTTTCGATAGCTTGATATACACCAAAACTGGTATTGCGCGATTTTGACTGTATGATGAACATTAATGACAGGTGGTAACATGAAAACCATAATATTCATGTCATGTATGGCATGATTTACTTGCTCTACTCATGGTGCACTTGTGGCCATTTCGCTCCTTTGATATACACCAAAATTGGTATTGCGCGATGTGACTGTATGACGAACATAAATGAGAGGTCTTAACATGCGAATCATGTTATGCATGTCATGTACGGTATGATTTACATGCCACTGTCATGGTGCGCTTCCGGCCGTTTTGTTAACGTGACATCTACCAAATTGGTATGGCATGACACGAGTGCGTGATGAACATAAACGACAGGTCATGCATTTATATACCAGAATATGCGTTTCATTGGCATGGTCTACACTCGATTGTGCATGTATGCGTGCATGGCAAAAGATATATGGTGGACTAGATGCCATGGCATGAATGATTTCATTTGGCTCAAAGACAACAAGGCGATGTATGCAGCTATTTGCTGGCTGCTTCGCATTACATCGATTCCCCAGTGCGTGGGATCTGCCGAATTTTTTTTCTCTTCATCACACTAGTGGTGCCAAGCCTGAAGGAAGAGCTCAGCTGGGTGGCCTTCCTTGTTTCTCTTTATATTTTCTTTCTTTCTTTCCTTTCTCGGTTCCTTGGTTCCTTTCTGTTTATTTCTTCCTCTCTTATTTCTATCTTTCTTTTCTCTCTCTTCTTCTGTCCTTGTTCCTCTTTTTTCGATCTTTCATCACCCTGGTGTGCCAAGCCTGAAGGAAAGCTCAGCTGGGTGGCCTTCCTTGTTTCTCTTTATATTTTCTTTCTTTCTTCATTTCTCGGTTCCTTGTTTCCTTTCTATTTATTTCTTCCTCTCTCTATTTTCTATCTTTCTTTTCTCTCTCTTCTTCTCTGTCCTTCTTCCCTCTTCTCTCTTCATAACACTAGTGGTGCCAAGCCTAAAGGAAGAGCGGAGCTCGGCGGCCTTCCTTGCTTCTCTTTATTTCTTTTCTCTTTCTCTCCTCCGTTTCTTGTATCTCTTTTTTATCTGTTTCAGCTACTTTCTTTCTCACTCTCTTTCTTTCTCAATATTTCTATATTTTTTCTTTCTCTGTTTTTCTGTGTTTTTATCTTTTTATATGTTTGTTCCCTTTATCTCTCTCTCTTTCTATCTCTTTCTCTTTTTCATGTGTTCGTTTTCGTTTGACACTCGCACCTGCTGTACACGGTAGTAAGGCTTGCCCAATTCCTGTGGTGCTATCCACCTGAGGAGTTTTGCACGCCGGAACACAAGTTACCGATTGCTTAAACAAGTTCACTGTAAAGAGAATGAAGAGAGCGCGAGCCGGTTCACGATGGTGGTAGTTTCTCACGAAGGAGCACACTTTGAAGAGCTTCGCTGTTAAAAAAGTAGCGATGTAATATTTGAAGTAAGGTTGTGTCACCAACCAGCCCTGCAACCTGTTTCGTAAAAGTCAATACAAAAAACTTAATAACAAATGTAGGAAAGCTAGCTTCGTGGCAATACGCGGGATCTTCTCAGAATCGTTGTTGAGAGTGCTGGTTATACACGAGTAACTATGGTATATGTTACAAGTAGAGCCGGAAGGCAAATGTTACATCATAACCATGCCACAGCATCCCTGATTTCTTGTTTGTTCCAACGTAACTGGCAGTATTGCTTCCTGTTTCGCTTGTCAGACGACTCCCCAACTTCGGATTTTTAGTTTAGATA
Source organism: Rhipicephalus sanguineus (assembly GCF_013339695.2). Taxonomy (NCBI): domain Eukaryota; kingdom Metazoa; phylum Arthropoda; class Arachnida; order Ixodida; family Ixodidae; genus Rhipicephalus; species Rhipicephalus sanguineus. Next base: position 28,001,253 of record NC_051184.2, read on the forward strand.
AAATGGGTTGACCTACAATCAAGTAAACACGGTAGGTTTGCTTATGGGAGTCTGTTGTGATGGCATGCAAGTTATGCAGAAACCTGCAAGGTTCCAGCACGAGGTTTCCTTGCTGCAAGGTTGCGGCAGGGAATCTGTTGCACGTGAACATTTAGAAACGTTTCACATGAAAAATAAGGACCCAGATTGTGTCAGCCAAACATCAGTGTGCTTGCAATGGAATGAGGTCGAGCTGTTTTACCATAATCTGTAGATCTTTTGATTGAATTTGCCTTTTTATGTGTGCGCAGGCGTGCCTCTGATGTACTGAGTGTATAATTTCCTTAATTTGTCGTAACAAACCAGCTGGTAGTGAGCTCTCGTCCTGTCTTGTCTTTCTGTCATTCTGCATAGGCTTCTGCATAGGCAGAGAGCTCACGCGTCTCAGCTCTGCATTCATCTCTGAGAAGCTGTATGTGCTCTGTCGTTCGCAGGAAGAGCAGCCTTGAAAAGGTGCAACATCTCTACGCCTGTGTGAGAGACGTCTGTAAGCTGACAGTCGAAAAGGGCGCACTGCAAATCGAGGCAGACAAGAAATCACTAGAGGTAAGCTTTCGTTTTCTTTATCTTGGCTTTCATTTTAAAGCAGATCTTTCTTTGCCATCCTCCCTGGCGTTTGGTGTTGGCTGACTAGCTCAGTTTGATGGATGCCAAGCAGGCTTGAATAAGTGTTTAATGCAGCTTGCTGTTCGATGAATAAAATGCATGTCTAATGGTTGGGCCTTAAAGGGGTCCTGCAACACATTTCCAAGTAGCCATCGAATGGCTTCACTAAAGGAGTTTATTGCCTGACTAATCGATCGCTGCAAAAGTTTTTAGAATCCGTCAAGTGCGAACGGAGTTCCAGAGGTTTGTCGCAATCTGTAATATGCTTTCTCTCCTCTCTCGTCGAACGCGCTGGAAGCTAAGCAGCGGAGGGATGGCAAGGGGAAACAAGTTACGTCATGCGCGTCATGTGACTTTGAGCACATTTTTGTTTTTCTTCGAACGCGCAGCAAACCTTTAGTGAGATCACGAGCACGCACGAGGCCACGTGTCGGCCTCCCGAGGCAGGTACAGCAATTGCGCAGCTCTTGAGCCAATGGCTGTGAATTTAAGCATACGGCACCGTCATTTGAGTATATGGCATCATTTGTAGAGAGAAGAGGGAGCGTTTTTAGCTGACTTTGAGAATTAATTGCAAATTCCAGGCCTCGTGCTGTGCTCTAATGTTTGATTTGTGTGTTCTCAGGAGCCTCGACTACCGATCGGCAGCGTTTTCTGAACATGCTGAAGAAGTGTTGCAGGGCCTCTGTAAGACTACTACCTGGGAGAAAAAAAAACGTAATGAGTTAACTGTGAAGCCCCTGGCATCTAATACATGCTGAATTCTCAGCGTTTCCATTCTTCACTCGTGGCACTTAGTGCTTTGAGATGATTGAAACTTGTGATCATGATTAGGAAAGCATCAACTATAAATCATCTTGACGCATGAACGTACGTCAAGGAATTACGTGGGGGCAATAGCTTGCAGCTGTATGCATCTTTTCATTTCTTGCATTTTCCTTCGCCCATGGCGCTCCTTGGCCGCACATAGCCCTTGCGCCTTAAAGCACTATGAGTCGTCATCATTATCTTCATGGTGGCAGTGCGATTGGATTTAAAACTCGTTGGTGCTTAGGAGAGTGCAAACAAGTTTAGAAGCACATTGCAATTAGTCCACACCAATGACGCTCCTTGTTCATGGCAGCTGTCACGATGAAGCAGTGACATGCTCATTTGCAAGAGTGAGGTAATAGACATAATGCCACAGTTTGTGTGAGTATTCACAAACTATGAAACCAGTGTTTGTGAAGCGTGTTGAATAAGTATTTAAGTACTTTCAAGATCAAATGTGACTTCGCGTTGAGAAAGTTAGGCTGTATTGTTCATTGAGAATGACTAGTGTAGTGACATTGTAGATGCTGCATGTGATACTTTGCCCACACCAGATAAATTATTTCCATCGGTGCCCGGCAGAGTTATGGGTAAAAAGAAAAACATCTGCAATGTGATTTCGTCCATACGTTGTGTTCGCTTCTGGAGCTTGTTTTGTCATGCATAAATGCAGTTTTTCTTTCTCCTTCATTGCGTGTGTGCAGGCGTGTGCGAATCGTGTTTTGTTGCGACAATGTAATCAGTCTCTTGCAGTGCGGCTGTACTATATATATACCCATTGAATCTGTCTGCTTACCTTGCTCATAACAGCGTTTATTTAGTTATTTTATTTATTTGTTTGTTTGTTTGTTTATTTTCAAATAGAACAAGTAGTTGTTGACGTACCCTCTGTCCCTATTAGGTCCACCTTTGTGTGGAACGTCATCCCGAGATGTTGAATGTCATGTCTCTTCCAGGCGGAAAACCTGACGCGAGAACTCGAGCAACTGACGCACACACTCGTGATGGTCCAGGACGAGCTCAAAATAAAGGACGAAGGTTAGTCACAATCTCTCAACACTTTGTGCTTGCTCGTGCGAAATAAGCGGCCTGGTCCAAGAAACTTAAGTATTCTCCGATGAGATGACTTAGTCTGGAAAGTGGAGCATAGTAACCAGATTTTTCGTGCCCTGTATGAGTGTGAATCGAGGTCCGGAAAATGGTGTCCGGAAGTCAATCGCAGTGTCTGTACTTTGCAGGAGCACGGATTTTTGGGAGAGTTGGTTTTGCATAGCAGAACGCCTGCGAACACACAAACAAGGACAGAGGGAGGCGATGACAACACAAGCGCTTGCATTGTCATCACCTCCCTATATCCTTCTTTGTGCACGCTTAAGTGTTCTGCTTCTTTGCAAAAACATTTGTGGGAAATATATTAGGGCTATCAGTGGGGACATGGTGAAGGAATTCATTTAGGCTATATAGTGCAGTACATCTGTTGCCCTTGCAGTAACTATATTGGTAAACCCAATCACATACTGCAAAAAGCCATTCACATAAATGGAAAAAGCAGTATAGTAGATGCACTTCTACACTGTGATTTCAGTTGATCGTCTGAATGAACTAACACATGGTCTCATTTGAATCTTCACTTTGTCATTCATAACTGATTGCTTAATATGGGTGGCATTCAAAGGAAGAATATAGCCAATGGACACCCTAACATTGTATTGTTCACAAACACTGAGTATGCAAACATCTACTGTGCCCCAAAGGTTGCTTTTTCCATGGTCATTCTCACTTCTTCTCATTTGCAGTGATCTGTGATCTGCGCGATTTTCTTGCGAGGCCCTCGACACCAAGCTTCCAATCAAGATCGTGCTCGCCAACATCATCAGGGCAGAGTGCGCCAGCCGCGGCCACGTCTTTGCCCAAACGGGTGACCTTCAGCGAACAGCTGGAGGTGGGGCAAAGCCGTGAGCCCAGCGGCAAACCGGTGAGTGGCCTATAAAGCACTCAGTGGTGGCACAACTACAAGATCCATCGTTCGTAAATCATTTTCGGTGACTGCTCTGCGCTGTAGCTGCGGAGTCACTGCAACAGAGCAGTGCCGTAGCCGTGACTTCAGCTTCAGCGCATTAGTTCACGATCAGTGGTGTCCTTGCTTTTATTCAAGATATTAACGAGTGCATGAACCACCTTTCCATGTAATCCTCGAATGATCTGCCTCACAGATCGGTTGACGCAAAAATTCCCCGTATCCATCAAGAATGAGCGGAGTTACAGGGTCTCGTTTTGCTATAGCGCAGCTCAGCTTTAGCCCGAAGGAAAGAGACAGCTGTGGAACGCGGCACTGAAAGAGCGTGAAGGAAGGAGGAAGAAGAAGAAATGGCGCGAGGGATTTCTTGATCGTCGGCTTCCAACTGTCCCTTGTGTTTTCTCCAGCGCTTATTTCATTGTAAGTAAGCCCATCACATCCGCAACAGCCTTGGTGCAGCTGCTGGATGATCTGACGCCCTGGACAACCCAGTCGCAGAAGACCTTCGAAGCAGCAGACGTCGATTCAGTCTAACCCAGGAAAACACCAACATGACCGACGCTGAAGCAGGTATGCCGATAGGCAACGCCGCTGCATCAACCAGTGCCACGGCCTTGAAACAAGGTGGCCGCAGACCAAGACAACCAAACTGCTGGGCGCCTGAACCACGCATATTCTCTAGGCTTGTGCGAATAGGAAATTTTAGGCACGAAGCGAATTGGAATTGAATAGTGATTCAGTCGAATAATTTCGAATCGAATTCGAGTAGCATATGCATATCACATATTATAAAGAAAGATGAGCGTACTTGTCCTGGCCCAACTAAACTGCACAATATTTTTTTTTTTTAATTGAAACAAGGCATGTGCAAATGTCATTCTTTTTGGTTCAAAGAAAGTGGAAGCAACTTTAAATAGTAGCAGGACTTGACTTTCGGTAGAATGCAAGTGATGACCGGTAAAACGTGTTAAGTTTTAAAATTTACTATACTTGGAGTATATAAGCCGGTATAACAAGCTTTGAAACTTAAAAAATGAAGAATCGATGTGAGGGTAATATGTTCATATAACCTTGAAGTGAGGCCTTGGCAAGGTGTATTCACAGCACAGCATTCCTCTACTGCAGTGAAACCACCTTTACAGAGGTGTTACATGCGGATTATTATACACTTATCCGTTCATTTCGAATACTTCGAAATTTCCAGTAATTTAAATTCGAATCGAAGCGAATTCGAATACTGTAATATTCGTTCGGATATTCGAAGTGCTTGAATATTCGCACAAGCCTAATATTCTCAGGTAAAACAGATGAAGACGTGGATGATTGGTTGAAGCACTACGAAAGAGTGAGTCGCTATCACGAGTGGAGTACGCCAGCGAAACTCGTGAACGTAGCATTCTTTCTCTCCGGGACTCCTCTGGTTTGGTTCGATAATGATGAACACGTGCTCATCACTTGGGAAATCTTTGTGCAGGCATTGATGGCCAGCTGCTCTGGGGACACAAGTTCAAAGAAGAAGAAAGCTGAGCAAACGCTCTCGCGAAGACCTCAGTTGCCCGGCGAAACGTGCACGACATACATTGAAGAGTTATTGAAGCTTTGCGGGATTGTAAGCGCGAATATGTCTGACTAAGACAAAGTCGGACATTTGTGAAAAGGCATCGCCGAAGACGTGTACAATTTCCTCTTCATGAAGGAAAACCTGAACACTTTTTCCGAATTTTGGCAGCAGTGTCGCGCATTCGAGGCTCTGAAGCCCCGAAGAATTTTACCCAAGTTCAGGCGCTTGGTTCCCCCCTGTTGGAAGTATGGACGTCGCCGCCTGTGAAGACATTCGCTTGATAATCCGTCGAGTAATTTGAGAGGAGCTAGCACGGCTCCAAGCAGTGGATGCTCACTAAACACCGCTCGTTCGACGACTGCCCCGAACCACCACGATACTGGACGCGAGAGCGTCGCGTCGAGTGCAGACCGCAAACTGAAGAGGCATATTTCAACACGAGCCTCCAGTCTGTCCCTGTAGATCTCGGTCACCGCCGGATATCATCACCCCGACGGGTTGCTGCGGAATCAAGTTCCTGGAGACTACTATCAGGCGTCGCGAGATGTTTCTGCTGAGCATCCGCGTACCTCTGTTCCCGCTAATGTAAGCCGAGAAAGCACGCGGCCTCCGAGGGCATACTTCGCACTTCTGTCGCCGCCAGCCGCGAGCACTACGCTTTTTGACGTACCCGGCTCGTGTGCAGGAAACCCTCTACAATAGCAGTGGCTTAGCAGATTGCGCAACGAGTCCCCGGCCTCCGAGTGAAGCCTTATTCCGCCTTTGATGATCACGCCGTTCGCCATCCCCGCGTCGTCGATCGCCTTCCCCGCCTCACCTGATAAAGTAGCAGGTGCGACCGATGGAGGTGCGGTCGTCGCGGGACGGTCAGATTTGCCAATTCCTCCTTCTGCTGGGATGCTAAAGAACAAAGTGTGTGTGCACAGACGGCGTAAATGCTATCGCTCTTGTACACACTGGTGCTGCAATTTCGGTAATGAGCCTTCGTTTCAAAGATTGTTTTTTAGGCCATAAAGTTATGTTCGCGTGGGATCGCAAAGAAACTTTTCGTGGAGTTGGAGGTGAAATATGTCGCACCCCATCGGTGTTCAGTTCTTCTTACGATTGAAGGACAGAGTTTCACAGCCGAATTCACTAGCTGTGTTGGCTCGCGCAGCTCATGATGTTATTTTAGGTACAGACCTCCTTCGTGAATGCTGCGCAACGCTTGACTGTGAAACTGGAGATATTCCTCTGCAAAGCACGTTGTCAGCTGCCGCCATTGAAGACTTTCAAACTCACCCAACCGATGTGCCTTCGTTGCCTAAAGATGTGTCCATCTCTGGTCAGACAGCAGTGTTTGTTCCCGTATGCTCTTCTCGCGCGTGCGGTGGGGACTCTGCACCGGACTTGTCGAGCCCGACCACACCACCGCTATTAAGAATGTGCTGGTACCGGGGTGTGTTATTTGGGCCATCGACGGACATGCTTTTTTGTGGACTGTCAACGCTTCCACAGAGCCTGTTGATCTACCAGCCGGACTTAAATTGGGAACACTTGAGGAGCCGACCACAAACTGACGTCAGAATATATCTGTAGAGTCCTCAGGCATCAGTCGGACAACGCCCAACTACTTGGCCGAATTGCGACGTATGATTAACTAGTCGCTGTCTTCTTTTCGGAAGGACTTTCCACGAGCACAACCAGCGGCTCATCGTTGTTCTGGATTACACCGAACAAGCTGGGCTCATTTTAAACATAAAGAAGTGCCATTTTGGTGAGCGTCAAGCCCTTATTCTCAGATATCTCGTCGACAAGGACATTATCCGACCAGATCCCCACATGATTACTGCTGCCCGCAACTTTAAGTAACCGGTGAGGGTGAGGGATCTTCGTAGCTTCCTGGGCCCCTGTTCTTATTATCGCAGGTTTATTAAGGGCGTCACCCTTGCTTGCTCATCCACTGACAGACTTGCTCCGGAAGGGCCGGCCCCCCATAACGGTGGACCGTTCAGTGTGAGGCTGATTTCGAGCAGCTGAAGTTTTTGTTCACTTCCAGGCCACTTTTGCGTCATTTCGACCCGGATGCACTCAGGGAACTGCATACAGATGATGCTAGTGGTGTCGGTGTTGGCGCTGTTCCCGTTCAGTTTCATGACGGACGCCAACAAGTCGTTGCGTATGCAAGTCGTACTTTGACGAAGGCTGCGATCAATTACACAGTCGCAAAACTGGAATGTCTTGGCGGTTGTTTTCGCCATCCAAAAATTCAGACCTTATCTGCAAGGCCGACATTTCAAGATCGTCAGATTACCATCGTCTGCGTTGGCTTGTCGTACTACACGACCCAGCTGGCCGATTGGCTCGCTGGGCCTCGCGGATTCAAGAATACAACTTTTCTGTTGCTTACAAGAGTGGTCGCTGCCACGCAGATGCCGACTGCTTATCTCGCCTTCCATCTAGGAATGTAGACACTGATGACTACCATTTCGACTATTCCTGGCTGTGATCTCCGACTTCTATAGTTTGGACGTCTTTGATCACGAGCAACAGCACGGCCCTTCACTGAGACAAATTACTGATGCGACCCGCAACTCCGAGCGCGCAACGCCATTCTTGATTCATGACGGCCTTCTATATCGCAAGAATTACTCCAGCAATGGCGCCCCACTGCTCCTCGCCATCCCCGAATGCCTGCGCCTTGCGGTATTCCGGGCAGTGTATGACGACATTACGTCTGGGCACCTTGGATTTGCCCGGACGCTTCGCCATATTCGGCAGTGTTTCTAATGGCCTCGACTGTGGAAGACGGCCAAGCACTACGTCGCGAGTTGTGATGTCTGCCACCGACCTCTTTTTAAAATGTTGGCATAGACTTACTCGGCCCCTTCCCCAAGTCTGCCACCGACCGCCGCTTAATCATCGCGTGCGTAGTACTGGGATGCTAACACGGTATACTGAAACGATGGCAGTTGCTTCAGCCACCTCATCGGATGTGTCGTGGTTTCTACTGCAGTCGATTATCCTCCGTCATGGAGCCCCTCGTGTGTTGATCAGAGATCGCGGCCGGCAGTTCACCGCTCAAGTTATCGAAGAGTTGCTACGGCTCTGTGGGTGTCAATATCGGCATTCCTCACACGCAAACCAACGGCCTAACAGAGCGCACCAATCGTACCATCATCAACATGCTTTCCATGTATTTCTCAGCGGACCATAAGAACTGGGATGCTGAATTACTTTCGTTATATACTCTTTTAATAGCGCGAACGTGAGGTAACAGGATATAAGCCCTACGTTCTTCTCTGTACTCGTCATCCTCAAAGTTTTCTCGACACCATAGTTCATTTCTCGACGATGAAAACGCCAGTGTCGTGCAGACTTTGTGTGTCACGCTGAAGGAGCACGTCGACTTGCTCGGCTTAGAACTCTCTCCTCACTTGCTCGTGCAAAAGACCGTTGATGTAAGACATCTGCCATTCACCTTCGCCAAAGGTGATTTTGTCTGGTTGTGGATGCCTGTTTGAAAGAAGGGTCTTTGCCAGAAGCTCATTTCCAAGTATTCGGTCCCTTGTCGTTACCCAGTGCTTGAGTCACGTCACTCACGTTCGTTGCGAACGTGACAGCTGAGAACCGCCGTTCGCTCAACACGCAAGTTGTGCATACCGCAAGATTGAAGCCCTGCAGCGACCGATCACTTGGACTCGCTAGGTGAGCTTTGCCTTGCCCGGACGAAAACGTTACGCGGCGTTGAAAGAGCGCGAAATAAGGAAAAGGAACTGGTGCGAGGGATATCCTGTTCGGCGGCTTCTGACCGTGCCTTGTTTCCTCCAGAGCTTATGTCTGCGCGCCTCATGACCTTGAGGGCGCGCGATGAAACGCGGTCGATCTCTTTCCTTTGTTATTTTTGTGCGCGAGAGCAGGGGCGTAGCCAAGGGGGGGGGGGGGTTCAAACCCCCCCCCCCCCGAAATTTTCAATTTTGCATGTGTATATATACACGCACACATACAAACGCACGCACAAACACACATAAAGTATGGTTGAACCCCCCCCCCCCCGAAAAAAATTTCTGGCTACGCCCCTGCGCGAGTGTGGCTCACTGTGTAACGTTAGCAGACTATAGACCTTTTCACAGGAGAGAAAACGCGCTGCCATGCTGGGCTGTGGCACGGGAGTACAAAGGCTGACACTACAGCCTCTGCAGTGCATTTTGGGGGTGTCACGCCTGTTTACACAGCCTAGAGAGGATTATGGCAGCGCCCAGGTAGCCGTCCGTGAAAAGGTCTATTCACACCGAGATCTTGAGTGGCGCCCTCTCGCGTGCGACGTCATCGTGGGGGACGCGGGTGCCGAATAAAGCGCGGCGCTAGAGTTACTTTATATGCTAAAAGGTAGCATATACAATAAAATAACTATACACGGCGCTGGCACGTAGCGGCGTCCCGTGGCTAGAAGCGCATCTGATCAAAACGCCGCACTTGATTTATGCCGGCTGTTGGCCAATGGCACGCTGCCGGCTGTTGACGTCAACAGCGGGTGGCGGCAGCTCTGAAGCAAGTGAGGACAGGCATCTGCATGAAAAGAGGGCGCCTGAGAAAAAATGGCTACTTCACGCTCTGCTTCTAAATCTCTCCTTACTGCGCACGACTGCAAGATTTGGCTGAGGTGTTCATTGCAGCGTTATGCTATCCGCAGAATGTTTTCTCGCTGACAGGTGGTCATGACCCCTTTAATCTCTTGGAAATTCGGTGCGCACATGCAAGCCTGAGAAAGCGCAGGTTGAATTCCCTTATATTCCCAAGTTCATGCATTCCTAGATAAGAGGGATAAGGGAGCAGCAAGGGTGGGTCCCTAGTTTTTCAATCAATCAATCAATCAATCAATCAATCAATCAATCAATCAATCAATCAATCAATCGATCGATCGATCGATCGATCAATCAATCAAATCAATCAATCAATCAATCATCAAATGCATTCCTAGTGTTTATGCATCCTTCTTGTATTGCTATAACGCAGCTGAAAGGATGCCTAAAGCTGCCTCGTGACCAGATCGAGAAAGCGATCACGGAGCGCGAGCAGCTGGTCAAGGACCTGAAGCTAGAGCTGGAACACGGAGACCAAGATCCTTGAAGATTTGAAGAAACGCCACCCGAGTCGCCGCGGAAACGATATATCCTCGATGTTGTCGGTTCCTGCTTTCGGTTATTCAAGAAGTCGGACTGAAAGAGTGTGGAACTGTCGACTGCGCACGAGGCTTTCTCGTCCTCCTCGTCTAGTTTTTTTTTATTTTTGAGCAACCAAAAGAGAAGCAACGAGGTGAAAATATGCAATAACTGTGTGAAACGAACGTGCAGAGAAAATTTTCACATATGATATGTGTCTACTTAGTGTGAAAAGGACGTGAGGAATTAGATATATCTAAGCGCTCAATGCATTGCTTCTGTCATCCCCAAGAGGTCCCTGGAAGAACCTTTTCAGGACAACTTGTCCTTAGAAAGCGCGCTCAGTGCATTGCTTTTGTCATCCCCAAAAGGTCTCTGGAAGAATCTTCTCAGGACAACTGTCCTCAGAAAGCACTCAAAAAGACGTTTCCGGGTCAAACCAGCTCGTGTCGTCCTCAATACGTGCCAAGCAGGGGCGTAGCCAGGGGGGGTGGGGGGTTCAGCCCCCCCCCTCCCCTAAATTTTTCAGTTTTGCTTGCCTATATATACATGGCGCACATACAAGCGCACGCACAAACATACATAAAGTATGGTTGAACCCCCCCCCCCCCCGAAAAAAAATTTCTGGCTACGTCCCTGGTGCCAAGGACGTCGAGAAATGTGCGAGGACAATTTTGCCATTTTAGGACAACCTCAGAATGTCGAGTGCACTGCATCTCTTCCGTCTGCATCATTGAGCCAACGGAGCACATACGTCTCAATGACTACGCGTATTTTACGTTCGTACGGCGGATCGTTTGCGTAGTGCACATGTTTTTATCATTTGCCTTGTGTTACGCCAAAGGTGAATCGTTCAGGACATTATGCAACCTGAGAGCCGCACGGCTTGACTCGGTGTCGTCTGCTGCCATGTGCGCATGCCGCAGTGTTCCGCAGTGTGACGTACTTGCAGCTGTGATAGCTATGAACGATGTTCGCTTGATATTATAAGTGAAGGTTATTCAAGCAGGGCCTGCAACATTTTCGTGAAGATTTTTGTAGTGTTAGCTACACTTGCCTAGCCGGAGTCGATTTCGCGTGGATCCTCATGAGCCGTGCTGCGCATGCGCGAGGATCAGTGCGGGAGCCGGCATCTCACGCGCTCCCGCCACCGCCGCGCGCGGCTCGCCGCTGCTGGTGGCGGAGAGCGGGAGGAGTGGCGTCGTAGCCGGGCAGACAGACTGGCGCCGGCGCGCGCGACTCGCCGCTGCTGCTCTGCGCATTCGAGAGGGGTGACCGGGTGACGTCGTAGCCATGGTACGCGCAGCTATTCGCCTTCGCTGTGCAGTCGCCGTCTGACAATGCGCTGGTGCTAGCTGGTGCCCCTTGACAGCGCCTCTGACTGGCGGTTTGCAGGTGGTAACGTCATGGAGAAGGAGAGCGAAATGCTGCTCAACGGCGCAGAAGAGCCGAGAAGCTTATATCATCGTATACCGAGGTAGTTGCCTGGCAATTAGCTGTTCAGCGTACGAAGAATAGAAGCAACCTGACGTTGAGCAAAAATAAACATGCATGTGCCACATAATACGTATACCGTGTGTATGTCATTGGAGCAGCAGTAAGCATTACAATCAAGCTAATCCTAGACAATCAGGAAAGCTCAGAATAATCAGCTGAACCTTTGCCAACGCTACGTATATCCTGGCATAGCCGAGCTAAGCCACTGATAATTTTTTTAACGTTCGATAGCATATCTTGGCGTGCCTCACAGGTTTCGTGAATGCGAACGGCGAGCTCTGGCCGAGCGGTGGTGTCCTAGTGTGCCGTATTACTTGCACACACGAGCACTGGCTAATGTGGAACAGTCTTATTTCGCAGGCCCCGGGAACTGAGCGCCAGTTTCGGTTTCAAGGAACATGCGTGTTCGTAGCGCTTGCCGGGCATCCTAAGATCTATATAGTTTAACAAAGTGAGGTTGATGTGGATGTTCGCATTTGTTGTCTTTCACGAATATTTACAAATTTGATTGAACTGTAAAGAACTCTTATTGTGTTTATTTGGCGTCTTTATTTCTTATTTTGTGAATTTGAAATCGGGCGAAGCGCGGAAACTTGTTGACAATTGTGTTCGTAGCGCTTGCCTTCGCTCAGCGATATCGCAAGTTGGATCGCGCTCGATTATCTCGCTCGGTTGGCGTGCCAAGTACGAATACGGGAAAGATAAGACATTCAATATGGCGTGCAGCGAACGGAAGTCGCAGTGAGCCATCGTCGAGCAGGTCAACCATGCATTAGACGAAGATGGCTAAATCGGGGTACCACATGTTTTGAGCGGCTCTGTGGTGTGTTAACCCAGGGATTTCCAGGTCCACGAAGGTTTTTCAAGTTTCCTAGTGACAACGGGTGAGCACAAGTATTTGGCTCCATTTGAGCAGGTATTCATTTTGCATGAGTGCACGAGTAAACCATTTTCTCTGAAAGCATGACTGGACTGACATAAGCGCAGCTATAGTGTCGCTAGACTAATTCATCATGGTGACAGCCTACCTGTTGCCGGCAAAATACGCTTAATGAGAGGCTTGAATGCGTGTTGGTTCGGCTGCACAGTTTGTTCATCTATCTTTTACTTTTGGCATGATGTGAAGCAGTTATAGGCTCCTTACTGTTCATAGAAATGCACATGGCCAGTTTGAAACTTTGTGGGCCTTTACTTCTGATACTGTCACTGAAATGCATGTAATGGACTCACTGATGCTTTGAGAGATCCTGTAACGGGGAATGTCGCTGGAGCCAACATTTTCACAAGTGGTAATTCATCAAGGCAATGCTGCTGCCCTGACGAAGACAAATTAAGTCAGCTTGCCGAAACATTGTCTCCAGCGGCATTCCTGTTCAACGATTTCTCATCGCTTCACGCCTCCCTCTTCCCCTGAACTTCTGTCTTGTTTGGTACTCAAGCCCCGTGAGAAAATTAAGGCTGATTTTGCAGATTGACACTTTCACACTACGTACGTGTATGCATGTCTGTTTTTGCTTGGAACGAAACATATGATTAAATTTAAAAAAAGATTTAATGATTACTTGTGTTGATCGAGTTATGTCTTACTGTGTTACCGCTCGCGTCACGTGACCCCGAGCCAGATGCTGGCTAAATGTCGAGTAATGTCGGGATTATGTTGGTGTTTTGCTGACTAATGTTGAACTATATTGACCAAACGTGCCTAAATGATCGCTAATGCCGGCTAGTTCCGGCAAATGTTCCGGCTAAATTATGGCTAAGGTTGACTGGTCATGGGTGAATTATTGCTAATTTCGGCTAGTGCTGCCTAATGGCGGCTAATTATCCGTTATTATAATAGCAACAATGTTTTCATTCAATCTCAATCCAATGGTACCCTCGCATATACATTGACAACAACCTTAGTTGGTTTCGCCTGAATTTTTAGTTGCACTAGCAACGAGTGACCCTTGTTTCTCTTCCAAGCAGTCGCGGTTGACCTGTTAACTACCGGTTTTCCGAATATTCAGAAAAAGTTACGAAAGAAATAAAGCTGGTTCAAAATTGATGGTTCTGGTTCAGGTTAGAAGTTAGATTAGTTAAGAGTCAAGGTACATACGATATCGCAGCATAAATTTACTCTTCTCCATCTTCTGCTACGCTCTCCGAACACGTGCGCCTGGGTCGCGCTCTCCCGCTGCGGCGCTTTGTCCGGCGTGGGGGGATGCAATAATTCGGATGTGTGAGAGAACGAGTACAGAGAGAGAAAAAAAGATAGAAAGACAGAGAAAAACTAGAGAGATATATAAAAATAAACGGACACAAAAGAGAAAAAAGCGGAGCAAGACGGAAAAAGTTACAGAAAGAAAGAAATCGAGAGAAAGAGGAAACGAGAAATATAGAAAGGGAACAAAAGATAGACCAAGAAAGAGATAGCAAGAGAAAGAAATAGAAAGGAACAGACAAAAAAGAGATGGAGAAAGAAAGAGAGGAAAATAAAACGAGAAAAATAGAGACAAAGAAGCAAGCCATGAGCCAAATATGGCCGCCCACCTACACTGTTCCTTTGGACTTGGCTAACGCCATACTTCAGGCCCGCTCGCTCTTCCTGCCGTGGGTTCTGACGTCACTCGCTTTGGACCGTCGTGTTTCACGGCACAGGCATGCCTACGCCTGCACGCTGTTCGAGAGAGCTGGATTGCTAAGCCTAGCTGATAAACCCTTTCGCGGCGTGCTGCTGTTTTTGTTGGCGACTGGAGAAGAACGTGTTTTTCTGCGTCCGTGAACTGCGGCGTGGATATGTGATGCGCTTTGAGCACTGGATATTCGCGTAGTGGACGGCTGCAAACCCGCACGATGGGGCGATGCTGCGTGCCGAACTGTCGCGGCAATTATGATAATGGACCGAAGGTCCGAGTGTTCTCGCGACCAAAAAAAAAAAAAAAGACAACTGAAGAGAGAAATCGACATTCGTACGACATGTATACCGTATATACGTCCATACTACAGTCAATCCTGATACAACGAAATTGACGGGACGCGCGAAAAAGTTAGCTGTCGCGGAATTTCGTTGCAACGAAACTTCACGCATATGACCACAAAAGACGACTCGTCTTTTGGGTCCCGGCAAGCGCATGCATTGTCTTTTGCATTGGACTCTCGCTAACGCAGAGGTACTTGGCCGCACAATCGAGTGAATGTATTTTCTCGCGTATAACACGCATAAAAAATATACAGTAAAATAAGGCGTTTAGGAGTAGCACTGGTTTATAAAACAGAGGAACAGTAACGACAAGTTACGTGCTAATGGCGGAACCAGCCTAAGCGCCGAGATGACCAAACGTCTTCTTCTTTTCCACCTGATTGGTACCCTCCGCCTTTCCGAGTAGCACTCATCTTCTTCACTACATTTTCTTCCCCTCCGGAAAAGAGCCATCCTGGCGGCTTAGGGGCAGGAGACGACAGAGGGGTCATAATACGGTTTCAGGCGGTCTATGTGAACAGTCTCACGTCCACGGCGTCGTTGATCAGAGGACTGCGCAAGCGGCTCCACTACGTAATTCACAGGTGATGTTTGTTTGACCACACGGTAAGGGCCGTGATACTTGGAGAGAAGTTTCGTTGACAGACCAGGGCTGGTTGATGGGATCCAAAGCCATACAAGTTGATCAGGGGCATAAGAGGCCGGAGGCGTCGAGCTATCGCGATGGTGTTTCTGGCGTTGCTGGTCAGCAGTAGTGAGGGAGCGGGCAAGCTGGCGACACTCTTCCGCGTATTTAGCAGCTTGTGACACCGTCGTCGACTCAGCCACATCAGGGCGGTAAGGGAGGATGGTGTCTAGCGTGCAGGAGGGCTCGCGTCCGTAAAGGAGAAAGTATGGAGAGAATCCAGTGGTTGTCTGTACTGCAGTATTATGCGCGTACGTCACAAAAGTGAGAACACGGTCCCAGTTGGAGTGGTCGGAAGCGACGTACATTGACAGCATATCCCCTAATGTTCGGTTGAATCGTTCTGTCATGCCGTTTGTTTGAGGGTGGTACGCGGTGGTGGTCCGATGAACGACATGGCATTCCTTAAGAAGTGATTCGACTGCGTCCGACAAAAACACGCGTCCTCGGTCGCTGAGCAGCTCACGCGGTGCACCATGCCGTAGAATGATGCGATGCAATAGGAAAGAACCGACGTCACTTGCCGATGCAGATGGCAACGGTGAAGTTTCTGCATACCGCGTAAGGTGATCAATGGCGACGATTATCCAGCGATTTCCAGCAGGTGTGATTGGAAGAGGTCCGTAGAGATCTATACCAACACGGTCGAATGGTCTGGCAGGACAAGGCAAGGGCTGTAGTGGAGCTGGAGAACGGGAAGCTGGATTCTTCCGGCGCTGGCAAGCAATACAGGAACGGACGTAGCGGCGAACGAAGCGATACATTCCGCGCCAGTAGAAACGTTGGGATAGGCGGGTGTAAGTTTTTAACACTCCCGCATGCGCGCAATGTGGGTCGGCGTGAAAGGAGGCGCATATGTCCGAGCGGAGATGTGTGGGAATAACCAGGAGCCATCGGCGTCCTTCAGGGAGATAATTTCGTCGGTATAGCAAACCATCCCGGATAACGAAGTGCTGTATTTGACGGCGCATACCTCTAGGGATGGGTTGCGAGGGAGGCCGACGCAACAAGTTAAGAATTGAAGCAACCCAGGGATCCTTCCTTTGCTCCAGAAACATGTCGTTGACACCAAGTGCAGATACGTCGTGTGTAGGCGGAGGCGGCGACTCGTCACTAGATGGTAGGGGTGATCGGGACAGAGCATCTGCGTCGGAATGTCTTCGGCCAGATCGGTAAATGACGTGAATGTCGTACTCCTGGAGCCGGAGTGCCCAACGGGCGAGCCGGCCGGAAGGATCTTTTAAAGAGGAAAGCCAACATAATGCATGGTGGTCTGTAACCACGCTAAATGGGCGCCCGTACAGATAGGGTCGGAATTTGCCTATTGCCCATATAATGGCCAGACACTCTTTTTCTGTAACGGAATAGTTGGCTTCCGCTTTTGTGAGCGCACGGCTGGCGTAGGAGACGACGTACTCATCAAATCCAGGCTTACGCTGGGCGAGCACAGCACCGAGACCGATACCGCTAGCGTCCGTGTGGATTTCTGTCGGAGCAAGTGGATCAAAATGTCGCAATATTGGAGGTGATGTAAGAAGGCGACGGAGTGTGGCAAATGCATCATCACACGCCGATGACCATCCCGAAAGATCGCGGTTGCAGCGAAGAAGTTCAGTCAAGGGCGATATGATGGAGGCAAAGTTGCGGATAAAACGACGAAAATAGGAACATAGGCCGAGGAAGCTGCGAAGTTCTTTCATCGTCTTTGGCTTAGGGAACTCGGCAACGGCACGAAGTTTCGTCGGATCCGGACGAACACCATCTCTAGAGACGACATCGCCCAAAATTAGGAGTTGTCGGGCGCCAAAGCAGCACTTCTTTAAATTGAGCTGTAGACCGGCGGAACTGAGGCAAGTGAGCACTGTTTCGAGGCGCTGAAGATGTGTTGAAAAGTCACGGGAAAATATGACAATGTCGTCTAAATAGCACAGGCAGGTTTGCCATTTCAGGCCACGGAGGATGTTGTCGATCATGCGCTCGAAGGTGGCAGGCGCATTGCATAGCCCGAATGGCATGACGTTAAATTCGTATAAACCATCGGGGGTAACGAAAGCCGTTTTTGGGCGATCAGCCGCGGCCATCGGAACCTGCCAATAACCGGAGCGCAGGTCTAGGGACGAGAAGAACTCGGCGCCTTGTAAGCAGTCGAGCGCATCGTCTATGCGAGGTAACGGGTAAACATCTTTGCGTGTGATCTTGTTCAACCGGCGGTAGTCGACGCAAAATCTTATGGAGCCATCTTTTTTCTTTACTAGAACAACCGGCGAGGCCCATGGGCTGTTAGAGGGCTCAATAACGCCGCGCTTCAGCATGTCGTCAACTTGTTCTGCGATGACACGGCGTTCAGATGCCGACACACGATACGGACGCTGACGTAAAGGTGCGTGAATGCCAGTGTCGATTTGATGACATACAGTGGAAGCACGGCCCAAAGTTGGTTGCTGGTGGTCGAAGCTTGTGCGGAAGCGCTCGAGGAGGGCGATGATGTCGGCGCGCTGCTGGGCCGTAAGGTTGCTGTCGATGCATCGAGAAAGTGCTTCGGTGAACGATGGCTGAGAGGGTAACGTGGAGCAATCAACGGCGTCGATATGAAGCGGATTCGAGTGATCAGGAACGACATGTGCACACAAGGGATCAATGTCATCTGCAAGGCCTAGCCACTCTCCGCGCAGTAATTTGGAAGGCGAGGGAAACGGATTAGAGACATAAATTGCACTTGATCCATCGTGAATAGTGAGAACGGCGAAAGGAATCAGGAAGCACTTGCGCCGGACAGCGGTTTCAGAAGGCGTAAAAAGAACAGGTGAGCCAGTAGAGATGTCGCAGGAAAGCGGTACTAGCGCGGATGAGAAAGGGGGTATCGGAGTGTCGGCAGCCACAAAAACTTTTGCAGGTGAAGGTGGCGAGTCGACCGCAGCAGATGCACACAACGGCGAGAACTCGACTTCGGCACGGGCGCAGTCGATGACAGCACGATGAGTGCAGAGAAAGTCCCAGCCCAGTATAATGTCGTGGGAACACGTCGGCAACACAACAAACTCGACGGCATAAATAACGTCTGCAATCGCAATGCGTGCCGTGCACGCAGCGAGAGGGCGAATTTGTTGCTCACTTGCAGTGCTCAAAACGAAGTCGTGAAGAGGAGTCGTTACTTTCTTGAGTCTGCAGCAAAGTTTCTCATTCATTACAGACACTGCGGCGCCAGTGTCAACCAGTGCTAAAACAGGGACACCTTCAACGGAGACAGCAACGACATTAGACGGCGAAAAACAAGGTCTTGTAGAGTTCGAAAGCTGCGCAGTTCTTGCCTCCGGAACTGCGGCTTCTAGTTTTCCTCAGGGACAGAAGGAGGGCGTCGTAGCATAGGGGAAAGGGAGCGGCGCCGAGGTGAAGGCGACCGGCGTCTGTTGAAGTTCTGGCGAGTCGAAAATGTGTCCATGGCGGCAGGCGGGCCAGATGGAGCAGTCTGAGGTCTCGGCGGGAAATCGTAACTGTTTGGCCGCACGTCGTCACGTAGGAGAAACTCACGCCGTCGGCAAAACCGTGCTACGTGACCCGCAAAACCACAGGCGTAGCATATGGGGCGGTTGTCTGGAGTGCGCCATGGGTTTTGAAGGCGTGGTGGTGTTGGTCGGGAGAACGGACGGGCAGCGTGATGCACAGGTTCAGGCGGTGCGGCAAAGGTGCGCGCGGGAACGTAGGAGTTGGCGGACAGGCAAACGTCGGGGTGCGGTCAGTGCTTCAGCATAGGTCAGCGGAGCAGCCACTGGTGGTACATGGGCTGCGGGCAGCACCTCGGATACTTGCTCCTGAACGACACGCTGTATCGATGGCGGCAAAGTAGATGGGGCAGCTTCAAAGGTGTAGGGTACAAGAGACAGCTGGCGCGCGACCTCCTCGCGTACAAACTGCTTGATCTCAAGGAGCAAGGCAGAATGGTCTTCCGCAATGCCAGCCGACGTTAAAGCTGAGATCGTTGCACATGACGCACTGGCGCGACGAGTGGATTCACGCTGTTTCCAGAGCTCGTCATAGCTCTGACATAGTTGGATTACGTCAGAGACCGTTTGCGGGTTCTTGGCGACAAGCATCTGAAATGCGTCGTCACTCACACCTTTCAAAATGTGTTTGATCTTCTCGGCTTCCGTCATGGCCGAGTTGACACGCCGGCAAAGGTCGACCACATCTTCGATGTAGCTGGTGTAATTTCTCACCATTTTGCTGAGCACGAGCGCGCAAGCGCTGTTCGGCACGTAGCTTGCGAAGCGCTGGACGGCCGAACAGATCCGCGAACGCCGTTCTGAAGGCCGACCAGGTGGGAAGGTCCCGCTCGTGATTACGGTACCACAGACTGGCGACGTCCGTTAAATAAAACTGGACGACGGTGAGCTTATGCGCATCGTCCCATTTGTTGTGCTTGCTCACCCGGTCGTACTCGTCAAGCCAATCTTCCACGTCCTTGTCATCGGTACCGCTGAAGGAAGGTGGGTCGCGTTGCCGAATGGGGCCGGAACAGACAACAGGCGGAGTAGTTGAAGCCGAGGCGGCTACCTGCTGATCTTCGTCCGTGGACATGGTAGAAACCGGAGGCAACGTACGGTTTCGAAGTTCCAGGATTATGGAGTACCCAGCACTTCCACCAGTTAAAATAAGGCGTTTAGGAGTAGCACTGGTTTATAAAACAGAGGAACAGTAACGACAAGTTACGTGCTAATGGCGGAACCAGCCTAAGCGCCGAGATGACCAAACGTCTTCTTCTTTTCCACCTGATTGGTACCCTCCGCCTTTCCGAGTAGCACTCATCTTCTTCACTACAACAGAAAATTTAGAGCTAAACTTGGAGTGCGGATTATATACGCTAATTTCGATGCGCAAGTTGGCTTCACGGCACGCCTCCACGGTTATGCAAGGAAGGCGGCTTTGTGTCAGTACGCGGGGATCTTTTTTTTTTTTTTTTTTTTCAAGCTCCCGCGGTTTTTAGTGGGGGTGCCGGTTATATGCAGGGGCAGGTTATACACGAGCAAATACGATATTCAGGCTACCCTCGAAGCGTGCCGAGCGTGTAGCGCCGCGAACACGCGTGCCGAAGTTCGCTGGCCAACTGAAAACGAAGTGCCTAAGCTCTACAACAGTCGTAAAGCCGAAACGCTTTGCGCCGTTGTAAGACTTTATTGTCTTTATTCTTTCTTCCGATGTGTCAGCTGCGTACTTTCGGAGCTTATTCGCTATCGATGATCCCGACGATAGCGACCGCGGTTTTCGGCACAGCGGTTGCGGCAAACGGTAGTTCAGTTTTCAATCTGTGCGCGCTGGCCGTGCGCGCGTACCTTCATAACTGCCTCGTTGCTATCTGCGATCGCGTCTACAGCGGTTTTGACCGCAGCATTGCTTTGAATCGGTGCGCGTACGTCGAATGCGCGCGTGGTCGTCCATGATCGCGTCGACACGACCGCATTTGTGTTCGCAACGGCTGCGCCAGAATGTATACTTACGCGTGTGCCTTCATAACGCCGTGATTGTCATTCACGATCGCAGGGCTGTGAATGTGCATGTGTGGCCAGAAAGTATGCCTCCGATGAAGACACGGGTCTTGTAAATGCCGCCGCACAGCTCTGGCAACGAGAAATTGTTGAGTTGCTAGCGGAATTTCACGGCAATCCTCTATATATAGCAAGCTCCTTTTGCTTATGTGGTAGCAATCGCGAAAACTTCGTTCAAGTGGAGAAAAAGTGTTCATTGTGACGAGACATTTTTCGCGTTGTTTTCTTTGGGCAGCTGACGGGGAATCGAAAATTATTCGTTGTGGCGGACATTTCGTTGTAGCAAGCGGTATTCATTATCGGATTCGACTGTATCGATTTTGCCCCGCCACGGTGGTCTAGTGGCGCTCGACTGCTGACCCGAAGGTCGCGGGATCGAATCCCGGCCGCAGCGGCTGCATTTTCGATGGAGGTGAAAATGTTTGAGGCCCGTGTACTTAGATTTAGGTGCACGTTAAAGAACCCCAGGTGGTCGAAATTTCCGGAGCCCTCCACTACGGCGTCTCTCATAATCATATTGTGGTTTTGGGACGTTAAACACCAGATATTATTATTATCGATTTTGTTAAATATGTAGCATTGCTAGCTAGCTCATCAAGCTTGGGGACGATCAGTATTTGTATTAGAAAATATTTGCTTGGTAACTGCTCCAAAGGGTTGTTATGCTGCTCCAAAGCGAGATTTTAGCTGCTCCAGACGCTGCGCTGAGGTGTCTTCCGATCGATCTCAACAGTGGAGTTGCACAGGAGACATTCTTGTGCAGAAGCACTTTAGAATTGTCCATTGCATGGGATGCCCAGACAAAAATTACCTTGATGAAGTTTGTCCCGATTCTCTTACAGATTTTTGCAATATCCTTTTCAGGTAGCATCTGCACAAAATAAATATCCATGCACTTAGATTTAGGTGTACGCTCAAGAACTGCAGGTGGTCAAAATTGATCTGGAGACCCCACTATGACATGCCTTATAACATAATCCTGGTTTCGGCGCATAAACTCTAGAATTTGTCTTTTTTTTTTCTTTCAAATTTCTTGTAGATGACACCAATATCCTATAGCACTTGTCTTGTGGTATTGCTGAGCTGAACTTCTCATATTTACCTAAAGGGGGGACATGAAAACAAAGACTTGGTCCACAGGTAAACACTGCACATTTTATTCAAGACAAATGGTCACATGCCATGTGCAAGTGTGAGGGCGTAAGCTTTGACAATTCACAAAAAACGCCCCAAACAAACCTCCTTCCATCCACTTCGAAAACATCGGCACACCACTAATCTTCATTCGCATTCAATGTTCACTTTAAAGCCACTTCATAACCAGAAAAAAAAATCTTAATTGTATGCATGGTGACTGCAAATTGATGCGCCACAAGAAGCTGTCTCAGTCACATACGATGTTTTCATCCAAGCAGCAGCAAAAAAAAAAAAAAAGGCAAAATGCCCGGCTTTTTTTTTTCCTGTAAATACCAAACAATGCTGTTCCTGTAAGCAGCAGCTGCACTTACAGTTGTCTGGGCAATATTCAATAACTGAGGCAGTGTAATGTTGAGAGAAAGAAAATGGCACCAAATAGGTGTCATGCACTTAGTTTGCAATTTGTTACAAAAATAATAAAAATATACTTCAAAACTATACTAACAGAAGCACATATAACTGAAACGAAGTTTGTGCCCATCAATTTAATATATGCCATTCATCTTGTGATCGTGACAATGTGCAGTCATTAGCCACGATTACTGAATAATAAGTCAACTAACAATGTGTTTGTACTTGAATAAATCTTAAGCTCCGCAGCATTACCGGAAAATATAGTGCTTGCAATTGCTTTCCACGTACCATAGGAAACCACTTTACATGATAATAAAGACAGAAAATGTACATGTTACCTGGCAGATAATGAAACGGCCAGGTGGAAAGAACAAAATAATGTACACCATTACACACAACTTTTTGGCACATACTGATACAGACATGTACAACTATACCATTTGAGGGACAAATGATTTACATCATTAACAACAGTAGTACACAAGCTGGTCATGCAATATATGAACAAGTGCTGCGAGGTAAATATCATCCAATGCTTAAACAGGAGACCACAACTTGGCCGTCATTCCTTAGCTACTACCATGCAATTAGTTGCATTCACTTGCTGAGAAACACGCATTCAAATCTTTTTCGGACACTTCACTGCCTCAACTGGCATACTGCTAAGACATGTTGGTCACTGCTTGCACTCAAGACCACACTCTGGCTATTCTGCAACAAGACCTCAGATGTCCACTTTGTATGTGAAAATTGCATTGTTATGACAAATGCCGCGAGAGGCGCCAAAAAGTAATCTTAAGCGTAACAACACCGCTGACACACCTCCTGTAATTTTAATTTCCTTCACCACTGACATGTTTAAAAAGCATTTCAGAAAAACAGTGGACTACCAGTGCATGGTAGTGGAAAGTCCAGGCTGCTGAATCGGAGAAGGTATGACGCAATTAAGAGAATGCACGTACTGCTTACAAAAAAATGTAGCAAAATGAATCACCTTGCAAACATGTGCATGTATCACTTGTGGTGGTCTGTTAGCACAATGAGCATATAGGGCAGCGTAAGGGCACAATGAAGAGAATGAATTTGTAAGGTAAAATTAAGGCACCGACGACGCGACATTACAAAATTCCATTAAAAAAGAACCTTACAATGTCTTAAGCAACATCCCTGTTATGTACAAAGTTTGTCGGAAAGTTTTGCGAGACTACATATGTTGAAATAACCATCGCATAGTGTGAGGATTCCCCACTCTCACCAGTATGAAACTTATGCGAATAGGCAAGACAACAGCTTTAAGTGTGCGCGTCATGGCTTCAAAACTTCAGATAAGATACTACCTTGGCTCTTGTTTCACTGCAACTTCTTTAGTGCACCAAGCTGAACCTTTGTGAGCTTTTCATGTGTGAAAAAAAATATGTTGATGAAAAAGTTGATGAAGAAGATGAGTGCACATGCAAACCATGCTTTGTAGTGCAGAGAAACATCAGAACGGGCTATCCGGCAGTTGTCGGTTAGCACAAGAAAGCAACCCTATTACAGCATGCAAGACAGAAGCTTTGGCATATGCCCAAACGAGTTGTAAGAAGGCACATACTGCAATGGCAATGACATACTGCAATGCAATGCAAATGTCAATGACAAGAATGAGGCTTGTAATGCTCGCAATGTGCTCTGCGGAAGAAGGCATCCTTCACACTGGAAGTTCACGACGATGCACACAATCAGGGCTTGCGGAAGCTGACATGCACAAATAAGCTTGCCGGCACCAGGGAGATGAAGGCATTGTTGTATAGACGCACATGGCGATAACCCTCGCACACTGCATCCAAGGGAATGGCAAATTTGGCCAGCTTCATGTTCTTGCCCGTGCGACTCTCGTCCTTGACAGTGAACGACAACATGGCTAACTCGGGGACGTGTACAGGCAGCTCGAATTCCTCGTCCCACGTTGGGTTGAAGCCTGCAAGGCATGCACGAGAGAAAAGGTTACGCGCAATTTTTGCTCAACCAGCAGGACCACAGTCTCATTTCTTGAGCTCAAACTTGTGGTATTGAAGCAGAATCGCGAGTTGGGCTAGTTGGTGGATGTTCATCGTGGAAAGACTGACAACCGATTTTTCTCGACCCAGTCCTTTACGGCGCAACAGAAAGCTCACCCTTTGTAGTGTTTGTAGCTGAAGAGGTTGATCCCAAAACCACGTGGTTATTTTATACGCAGTACTTTTTCTATCTGAAAAGCCTCAAAAGTGCGCATAGAGGCGTCCTCCAGCAATGCTGTGAAGCGATAGCGATGCCGATAGCCCTCCTTGGGTTACGCTCAAGGCTCTGCTTTCACAGAAGTGGGTGAAGTTGTGGTTACCCACCTTCATATTGACATTTTGAATCGTTGTTGAATATAAAAAGCAGGTAGAATAAGTTTTCCGAGCGCTCGTCGTCACGTGAGGTCCCTTTACCACCTCACGAGCCAGGTGCTCATGGCCTCTGCGGTTAACTCTGGCAACGCGTTGCCAGAGGTAATCGCGGAGGCCACAAGGTGCTCTTCAATCTTCTCAAACTCGTCAGCACGTGCCGCTAGGCCCTCAGCTAAAAACGTTCATGCTGCTGCTCATGAGCATCGGACCATAAGTCAAGCGAAGGCGGTGCCACTGTTCTGCTCAGTACAAACAAAGGCATATCGGCACTGCAATTTAAGTTAGAAAAGATTATAATAAAAAGTGTGCTGCATTTCAACACTAATATAGAGACAATTAATAGCGTACACCAGTAAAAGGTCACGTGATGGCCAACGAGTGCATCTTCACATTTTTGCCGCGAGAGACGCCAAAAAGTAATTTTGAGTGAGGAAATAAAAATATAAATCCGCATTTAACAAGAAGAACAGGGTTCGTTTTGGACAATGCAGTAGGCAATCTTTCCATTAGTGGGGTTATCTCAATTCGTGTTGTGAGCAGTTGTACGTCCTTTTAAGCGCAACACAATTAGAAAATAGACAGTAGAACAGAAAGACACGGCGCTTGTGTCCTTCTCTTCTACTGTCCGTTTTCCATGTCTGTTGTACTGCCTTTTACTGTCCGTTTTGCTGTTAACGTAAAGCTCATGTTGCGCTGTAAGTTATTCCTTGATAAGGTAGTGGTGTTCAGAATTTCATAAAGCAAAACATATTGCAAGTATTACAGTGCTCTTGATTGCCCAAAGCAAGAGCTAAATCTTTGACCTCAAGTGAAATACCATTGAGTAAGAATTCGGCAGGCAAATTGGTTGACATCAAAGGGATACATATTAGCGCAAACTAGGAAGAAAAGACACGAGAAAGAAGTAGGAGGAAGCAAAGAGGTTGAGCGCTAAACAAATGCTTATGCGCATGTATCCCTTTGAGATGACATTCTCCGTTCTGTGAAGTGAAGTAAGCTTCATCGAGACACACTTTAACTGGTATTTTGACCCAACTTGTAATTCCCAACCTAACTAGCTCAGGGAGTTTAGCAAGCAGTAATCTTTTCTTATGGATCAGGTTTGGGAGAGCGGCATAAAGTATGAGAAGTGTATGGCTCACCATTATTCCTGACAAACCGTGTCTTGACCTTTGATTGTCGAGCGGATGTCCAAACACTTTGACCACGACGTAAGGATCGACGATTTCCCCGTCAGTGGTCTCGAGGGGCTTGGGCAGCTGCTGGCCACTGATTATCTGTGACGTGAATGCAAATCACATGAATACACTAGAAAGACACTAAGGCGCTAAAATTTTAATCGGTATTGTGCAGTCATACATAAATTTTTTCCCTCCTTACAGTTTAAACTATGAAGCTGTGTCTTCGAATCATTAAGAACAGTTGATAAATGTGTTCTACATGTGCTTTTTTTTAGCATTTCAACTGTTTACTTTGGACTGCTTTGTGTCAAGTTTGCATCCGTGAATGATCATGTTGCCCCAGTAATGTATAAATCATGGGTCAAAGAACTGATGGGTCTGATGAAAGCTGTGAGGTTTTTAAGCGAAGACATTCTCAACGCATTTGCTGCTGCTCTGTAATATGCATCATACAAGCAGCTTCACTCTTCCTTCAAAACAATGCCCCAAAAATTTGAAGTGCGCAAATAGTTATGCTATGCAATCAAACAGATAATAAATGTTTGGGGAATAATCTTCCTATACCAAATTGAATATTGAACATCTTTCATTCTAAAAGACAGGGCGTGCAAACGCGACCACAAGAAGGAAGTTTAGACAGCACAAACGCCGACTATCAACTGAAGAGGTGCACAGCGGCGGAAAAGAAAGAAGCCACAAAAACTTATCTGCACATGCCCAGGTAATAGGCGAACCTATTAAACCGGCATGTGTTGGGGTCAACGTGAAAGATAACTGTTAAGGCATTTGATTTCTTATTTATGCAAGTTACTCAACGGTTGACTCACGCATGCACTACCACTATTATCGTTATGCCAAGCCTCAATCTTCATTCCTGTGCCGGTACAAAAGTGTGCATTCATTGAATTTTGGTGTGCACTTGCGCTCTCAACAATGTAAAGATAGATTAGAAGGTGAGCCTCCAGTTAGTGATTCATTAATCTCTGGTTAACACTGTGGCCTGTCAGTCCTACGTACAAGTGGCCTCAGCTAAAAGGAACCTTATATACCACACCTGTACGGCAATCAGTCAGTTTGTTGGTGTGTTTTACGAAACAAATGTCAGTTTGCTTCTTATCTATTACTCGCTAATTCTTGCTCTGCATAGCAGCACAAATCTTACCTAGCTTATTTGTAGCAGTAAAAACAACATTAATACCGTATCTACTTCCTACTTTCTTTAGCCTGTGAGGTATGCAATGAATGTAAGGAATAGTTACAACACGTTTCTTCCTATCACTTTCTGCAATCATGCTCGGACTTGACATAATGGACATAATGGAAACGTTCAGCGACAGTGGCCACTGCAATGCGAGGATAACCTACTCCTGAAAGAAACGTAACCTGTGCGTTAAAGCTGGCATTCATTTTGTGCTCACACGACTTGGTGTGGGAAGACTTAAGGCGTGACATGGCTAGACCATTTTTTACACCCTTAGAATGCTTTGACGAGAAGTTCAGCAGCAATTTTGAAGATCTAGGTGGATACTGCCAGCATACGTGGTTCTTCTGAAATGTTGAAGCAATGTCTAGAAAATGCATTCCATTATTCTGAGGCAACTCCTTGGCAAAGTTCGGCCCTCCTCCATTTAATTCAAATTTTATGCTCATTGAGGTAACCACAGATTCAAAGTACTCACCACTACAAAAACTCAAGTAATCCTCCACATAACAAAAAACCTTAATAATAGAATTGCATAAGGTGCCCTTCTAAACGTTTGTCAGTCTTAAATCACTAAGAATTGGAGCAACCTTTGAACCAATACCAATCCCTGATTTCTGCACATAAATGCCTTCCTTCCAACCTACCAGCGTTGACTTTAAATGCATAGAAAGAACCTGGAGAAAAGCCTCCGTAGAAACACCACATTTATCAGTGAAAACTGTTTCCTGCAATTGCTTGTTAATACAGTCATTAAGATATTTTAACAACCCCTCATGCACATATTTTTGCTTCTAATTGAAGATTGTATGCATTTCACTTGTATTTAACTAGTAGCATGTAATTATTTGTAATCAAGCTTTTTACTTAGCAACATGTACAGATTAATTATTCCTCTCAGTAATCAATTAAACCAATGCAATTACATTCCTGATGAGGGAAGCTGTAACAGCCAACAGGCAAGGCAGCTTGGGACACTGCCAACATGTGCATCGAGTGATCTTAAGTGCTGCTGCTGATGTCTTTAGAAGAACATGAGGGAAGGTGACTGACAAAAGATTTTAAAAGCAATTGTTGGTGAATATATCATGCAAGAGGCCACATAGGGTGCGCTCAGAGAGAACAAGGCCAGCCTGTTCTATTTACTGTACTTATGCAATACTAGTATGCGATAAAACTGAAAGGAAAGTAGCATGAAAGTAATCTATCACTTATGGTAATTGCTCATAGTTAACTTTGTGAGGTGGTAATTGGTTGCTGCAGTCAATTGCATTTCTTAATGTGGTAACCGTATTTGGCAAAATTTACGGTAACATATGGCAGTCGTGTGCATGCAGAGCTTTCCTGTGGCATGTACCACTGTAGCACGTGGTATACTTTACCCTAATTGAATATGTTGATAACAAATGCCTATTTAGATGGTTGAAGTTCATATAGTTTCAAGAGAAAAGCCCATCTTATTAGGCCTCAGTGGTATATCAATTAGTTGCCTCATGATGATGTGCAACTAGCAAAATGAAAACTAAAATTTTTTCTTGTTGTCCTAAATGCCCATGTGATGAGAATGAAAGGGGGATTTTTAGGGCTAGTGTTTTTCTTTGTTAGACACAACATTAATGGGAAGTAACAGACAATCAAGCCAAGGAAGGTATAGGGGATGTTATTTCTAGCAGTTGTGATATAAATGACAAGAAGTTAAAGTGGACGAAGAGACTACTTGCTGCCAGCAGGGACCGAACCAGCAACCTTCAAATTGCAGGTTCACTCCCTGCCGGTGGCAAATTATCTTTCCGTGCACTTTTTTTTCCACTAACACATGCACGTGCATGTGTTAGTGCGAAAAAAAAGCGTAGTTATATGTCATCTTGGCCTAAATAATGAAGCAATAATCAAAAACATTTCGGCAATGTGAATAAAAGCAAAATTGCTTTTTCAAGAGTGTGTCCTTTGCCGTCAAATTGAATCGCACTATTTTTGAAGGAAAGAGAATGGGCCCTTTTTCTTACCCTCAGAACGAGCTTCTTCTTGAGAGACGGATCAGGAGAATCCATCCTGAAATTTCCTTTTCGGAGGAACTCTGGCATGAGCACGTAACCGCAGCGACCATTCAGGGAGAACTTTGCCTCGTTAAAGAACATCTTCTGGTCCCAGCTCTGATAGTTCAATGCCACTGAGGAAGAGAATACGTCAAAAACAAAATGAAGGCAACAAAAGGCACTGTTCTGAGCTTCCTAACATGCATTGTGTAAAGGCGATAGTGGGTTGACTCTAAGATCCCGTGTTTGCATCAACGAATGCATCAAGCTTATTTTGTTGCAAAAGACTGTGTAAATGCTATGCTCGCTGCTGAATCACAGGAGGATTCCTGGACAAAATATCAAAGTCTAATTGCGTTGCAAGCATCATTTTTACCCAAAACAAGCAACGTATGGAACGGTCTGCCGGCATCTATAGTTAGCCTATGTAACCATGCTCCATTTAAAACTGCTTTATTTAACTACATTTAATCATGATTCATTAATCACAACAGGTTTCATGTGACTTTATTGTTTTTGTAAAAGTTTGATATTTGCAAATTATATGTATGTATGTATCGATATACCATCCCTTGGCTTGTGCATTCAAAAGGGCAATCTGTTGTTGTTCTATGGTGAACTAACATGAACTAACATGTTGTTTTATGGTGAACTAACAGTATTTTTTCGATGTTTACAACATACTTTATGTACTTTACTGAAATTAATTCTTTTCCGGTATAGTAATCTTACTTGAACTCTTTTTATACTGCCTCTCCCCTCTATAATATATATTTATGCCGAGGATACTTTGAATAACTAAATAAATAATATGTCAATGGCCTTCACGTGACCTAGCAGTAAGGCTTGTTGCGATATCCAACATAGTGTGAATTAGAACGGATCACCAATGCCTTTGTACTGATGCGGACAGTTGCTCTAGTGAAAGAAAGTTGAAGCCGAGAAACGCACCAATCTGGCAGCCGACATTCCAGAATTTAATGGGGTCGTAGTTGCTCGAGTCTGTCCTGGTTCCCTTGGGGTATATCCTGGAGAGATGCTTGCTGTTGTGGCGAACAAAACACTGAGCACCCTCGGGAGTCGATGAGATCTTGCTGGCCTTGACTTCACTGAAGGAGGCCATTTCATTGAAGTGCCCTGATCAAGTAAAGTATACAAATTGATAAATTTGTAAAACAAGGTGCTTCTGAACTAAGACAGTGAGAGAGAAAGAAAACATGAATGGGAAAAACACTGGAAAGGCTTGCCTGAGGTAAACTGAACAGGTATGGAGACCAACACGCTTGCTTAGAATGGTAAAGCGGCGCGTTCCAGATTGCACTGGCGAGGTCTGCCGACTATGTACGGTTTGAGGTAGCCCACATTTAATCATGTATCATTAGTGGCAGTGAATGCATAAATTTGGGCTATCTCAAAGCATGCTTTCTCCGTATGTGCCATTTATGCAGTCCGGAATGCGTCGCTCCAGCACTCTAGACAAGCATAATGAGCTGTGTACTCTGCACTTCTTAAACAATCCTGCACTTCCTAGGTAGTCCACTAATGTTCAAATGCCCTGCCGTTGCAAGAAGAGCTCGGACGATGGTCGACTGTCAGGTTGGGCAAGAGCATATAGCAGCAGCCACTGTAGATCATCCGTGTACCGTGAGCAGTGTGCTATAGTTCATGCTTTATATATTCATGGCCTATTGACACTGTTAATGGAGATGTTCTAGCGATAAAGGTTAAAAAACAAAAATTCCACTCCTTTCGTTACCAAAGAGGTTGGTATCTGGCTTTTTGCAAATATCTGTCATTTAATTTTCAAAGCTTGTTCATGACCAACGAAAGTTTAGTCAATAAAACAAGGTATCTGTGATTTCATTGTGATAAAAAAAATCCTTCGGCAGTACAATCTAAATGAATAAATCCACAAGAGGAGAAACTTTAGCATGAAAGCAACATGGTGCATGTATGCCATGTGTTTATATGCCTTTCCACAAACCATATTTGCATGATTCTAACGCACATTTTTTTTGCTAATTGTAGCCCTCAAATTTGTGTGTGCATTACATACAATTGGGCTCAAAAGTGAAATCTCCACCAATTTATTTTTTTTCAGCTTTCCTAATGTACAATTACCTGCACGTTACAATAGGGGGTGTGCTAGAATCGTGCGAATGTGTGAATATGGCCTATTCAAGCACCCCCATTTTCCCTCCATTTGTCAAGCTGCACCGTCAGATGCATATGTATATACTGTGCTCACAACAAGAAATTTATTATTTCTGCATCATGAGAAAGAGGATCGTGTAGTACTCAGACTTGTGGGTCAGTAATATTGCATATCATACTGTAAAAAACTCACAGGGTCCCTTTATGCATTCACTAAAGATGACTCGAAGGCGAAAGCAATCTTCCTTTTCTTCTCAGTCGATATACTGATCCTGCGCCCGCCAGCCTTCGAAACCTTTCAGCATGTAACGTGGTTTTGCACTGCCTCCAAAATCGGAGGCACTTCACCTTGTTTTGCATTGCCTCCGTAATCGCACCACATTTCACCAAGCTACGATGTCATGTGATGACGTCGTCATGTGACGTGAAGTCGCATGACGTCACTATGCCGTCACAAATTTTGGCGATTTGTGACTTCATCGTGACATCATATGGTGACGTCATCACGTGATGATGATTTTTTGCATCACTCATCCCCGACGCTGCGGGTCGCCGATGCTGACAATCAAATTTTGTGTTTGACGAAGCATTTAAGGCTTTTGCCTTAATTATGGTAAAGTGAGCACAATGGATAACACTTATACTCACACTTTTCGGCCTCTTCGAATGACTTGAAATGTGTTGCCTTGCAGTAGTTGACACAGTCCGAAAGCTCCTTGGCTAGGACAGCTCCATGCGAGGTCTAAGCATTAAAGCAATGCAACAAAGAAAATGGTCTCAATGTATCTACTCTGTCGCTAAAAAGGCTACGCGATGTACTATTTATGTGATTGCTTGTGCTGCCATGGGTTCATTTGTTGTTTTTTTTCCTCTGTCTTCATCACTTCGCCTATTTTCTTCCCCTTTTTTTCAAATGATTCCAGAATAACCTTGTTTATTTATTCTGACCGTGGATGATTACTGTTTTTACCGTTTTAGTTAGTTCATGCATTATATGTATACCATGTGTTTCTGTTTGACCGCTGTGAAGCCGCCCAGTGTATGAGGTGGCCAGGTTCCCCTCAAGCTGCTCAATGCAGTTTTTTGCCTGGTCATCCTCGCAACCTTGTTGTGAATAAACTCAATTCAATTCAACAGGCGAAAGAAATAAGACAGACCGAAATGGGATTTGTATAGCACGTCCAACAAAGCAAGTGTGAATAATATCTACATGATAACCTGTGTTAGATTTGCTAGCTTGTTTCAGCCTTATTTCGTAGAGCATTTTGACGAGTTTCTTAACTGGACTCAAATGAAAGAACAGTGCAAGCGTGCAGCATACCATACAGAAAGCATCAGAAACGTCAGAAGAGTGGCCAAAAGCACACGAAGCAGTTCATTTAAAAGATTTACAAACAAAGCCTTCAAATTTTTTGTATTCTTTCCAGTTTTTTACAAGAGGCACTTGTCAAAAGGGTCATGAACCACTTTGCCAAGAAATGATCCAATGAGATCAGTATTGGGGGTTATTGCCTCACAAATCGATTGCTGCAAAAATGTCTTTAATCCGTCAATAACGAGCAAAGTTACAGGTGTTTGTTTTGCACTTCAAGTGCTTTCTCTCTTCTCTTCCCGACGAGCACACTGGGAGCTACAGAGGGAGGGATGGCACGGGGGAAAGAAGTTACGTCGGCGTTCGCCTTGACTCTCGGCGCATGATGAAATGCGATTGCTCTCCCTCTTTTGAATCCTGCGTGTGAGTATGGCTTGCTGGGAAATTCAGCAGAATATGAAGTGTAGCACTGGCACAGAGTTTCACCCCGTGGCAAAAAGTGCATGTGATCCAAACACCGCTCTTGATTTACGCCAGTTATCAACCAATGGCATACTGCTCGATGTTCGACATCAAAAGGAGTGCGCCGGCAGCTCCGAGGTGTGCGAGGATGGGCCTCTGTATGAAAAGTGGCCGCCTGGGAAAACGGCAACTTCGCGCTCCACTTGTAAGCTCTCCTTTCCACGCACGACTGCAACATTTGGCAGGATGTGTTGTCTCACCAAACCTGATGGGTGGTTCATGACCCCTTCAACATATGTGGATTTGTGTGCATTTAACGCTAAGCGATAAATGAAGTTTGTAGACAGATAATTACGTAGCAAACACAGTTATTTCTGCTAGTGACAATCAATACGTGTAACGAAGTGAGTCAACCAATGCCTCATGATGACATAAGATTCATGCAGCTGCTAAATAGAGATTGTGCATTATTTTACTTTGGCTGCAGTGCCTTCATCGTCGCTATACTCATCCTCATCCAAGGAGAGGTCTTTGTTTAGCTTCTTGCCCTGAAATACACAAGGGACATGAGACACGACATCAAGCAACACTTTCACAACAATCTTGGAAAATGGACAAACATGGGAACGATAACAAGTGTTGCAATAGAACGGGCACTATGGACTTCACAATACAGCGGCACATTGCCAAAAAGCACAGTACAGTCATGAATGTGGGTATGGCATGAACTATAACAAACAGTATTTGTAAGAGGTGTCAGGCATGTAGTGGCAGTGATAGCTTTACTTTCTAACTTTCTCTATGTCAATACTACATGTTAAGTTTACCTTTATTGTGTATAGCAATGGTCAGTATCAAAGCATGCAATAAGTAATGAAGTACAGTTTCATTAGGTGCATAAGTGCTTGTATTTGACATCCTTGATGCGCTAATGGTGTTAGACCTCCAGAAAAAAAATTGTTGAATATCACATGGTTTTGCATTAACAGGTCTGCTTGCATTAGAGGTATTTTGCACACATTAGC
The DNA here is from genome assembly GCF_013339695.2 of Rhipicephalus sanguineus. Classification (NCBI taxonomy): domain Eukaryota; kingdom Metazoa; phylum Arthropoda; class Arachnida; order Ixodida; family Ixodidae; genus Rhipicephalus; species Rhipicephalus sanguineus. The sequence continues at coordinate 28,035,444 of NC_051184.2, forward strand.
CACAACCAATAGTGCAGATGCTCAACATAGCACCACAGTACACACGATATATGTCTGCCCATTTAAGAAAGTGGTGTAGATTAAAACACTGATTAAAAGAGTCATTAATATATTGATTAAGGGAGTCAAAAACATAACAGCTATATGACAAGTGGTGAAGTTATCGTGTTCCAAATTAGTCATGCATTTTCAAATATAAACATGTCAGTCAGTGTTTTCTAAACCGACTATCTCCAGTTGTTGATCAAAATTATATGTTACCTTATAGTTATGACTCCACCGCTAATGTCTTCATTGAGCGATCGCATAGCGGCACCTCGCTAAGGCACATGGAAGTCAATTGATGCTAAGGATCGACGCACAAGCTCCGAGTCTGCGCTAGTGCTAAACTACAAATTCAGATGGAATAATTATGCTATTACCTGATTATATTTGCATGTTTATGAATTTACACTTCTCTAAAATGCCTCCATTCCTACATATCTGAAGCAAAACAGCTGTGCACTCTTATGAAGTGGTATATACTTGCATGGGCATGTTACCTTAATGAGAACTTTATTCAGCAGCGCTGAGGGTGGTGGCATTGCCGTTTCTTTGTCACCGATTGGCTTCTTGTACAATAAAGCTGAAACAACAAAAATGAAAGTCAGAGCTTTAACTTATATTTTCATCCAAACTCTTACAGAATGAAATCTGCGTATTCTGCGGAAGAACCACATGCCATGCAACAGGCAGCAATAGCTATGCCTGCATGAGCTCCAAGCCATCGAGGTCTGACTATGGATTACTTGGTAAGCCTCAACATACTTTTTTACCATAAACCGACCTTCCCACAAGTAATTACAACGAAGACTTTTGCAGCAACAGTGTGATGACTGTCAGATAAATGATTTTTAATGTTCTAAAGCTGCAAAAATGAAGATGTGTGGCAACATTAGAGAATAGTAGATGGGCTATACGACTTTTGACCATCTGAAATTTATTCAGTTTGACTTTATTATCATTTACCAAATATGTTTCTTAATGGACATCTAAATCGAAGTACTACACTCAAGCCTCATTATAACAAAGTCTCATCTGACACTTTAATAAGTTTGTTATATCCAAAAATTCGTTATAAAAGTGCATTTGTAACACTATCTAAGACTATTATTCATTTACTTCGTTATAACCGATAATTCGTTATATCCGTGTTCGTTGTATCGAGGTTTGAGTGTATATGATGATTACCCATTCTATCTGGAATGAAAAGCAGCCTCCTTCACGTGGAAACGTCTCCGTGAACTTTTACTTTGGCTTTTAACGTAGAACTGAAATTTTCTGCTTTCATTACTGTAATTCATCCTAGCACATAGAGAGAGAGCCAATGTACCTTATCAGTTATCACAAAGCACAATACGCACAATGGCACAGTACAGTATAAACAGTGCGCACTAGTCACACTGAAATTTTTAGATATAAACTGATAGAATGTATGGAAGTACGTACAGCCCAGTATTTCGACTAGATGCTTGGCCATCGCTTTCTGCTGCTCAAGAGTACAGTGGTTCTCGAGGGACAAGATCACGGGGTACCTGCGTGGAGGGTAGACTGGCAATTGACAAGATTGTCTGATAAGATTAGCCAGTCGCTGCATTTCAGCGAATTTCCATTCCTGAATAGAACACTTCCGGATGTAAAAATTGAACTTACTGCGACTCTCTGAAGGCGTAAAGCTTGACCGATTCGAGGACATCCCGGAAGAGTATCTTGGTGGTGAGAGTGTAGCCATGGTAAACGATGGGCTCGTTATCTGGTCCATCCCAGACATCCACTAGAAACGCGCAATAAGAGCTCTTTTGAACAAAGGAGACGTCTCATGATAACAATATATGACGGTGAATTCAGGAATGGCTTTCAGCTTAAGTAACTGTTGGTGCATCAGAAGCAGTGTTTTTGGCTGATCGGTTGACTTTATTAAACTTATAGCTGATAAAGTCTGCTCCTAATATGACAAGCTGACGTCGGCAATCATGACCCCCCCAGCTGTGCAGGTGCCTGAGCCCGATATTCATCGTCATTTGCTGAATTAAAGGGGTATGGTAGGGTAGATCAACCAAAAAGCGCTTTTTTTTTTATTTCATTACTAAAAAATAATCCACACTCTGAGGAGCAATACAATGCAGTGGCAAGCGCGTAGGAGCACTGGAAGTCATTTTGAAATAGTGCCAAAAACAGCGCCTCCTGACATATGCAAGGGCTTGTTTACATGTTGTTTTCTATCATCATTTCTGCATGTATGTATTTTTTAATATTAAATATGGCCATATCAGTTAAATATCTTCATTTTCTGCCAGTTTCATAAGTTTTGATTGCATATTTACCCAGCCGTAATGCTTTTGCAGTGTAGTCATTGATTTATGTCGTGAGCACTGTCCGCACGTGTTTTGAAACATAAAGGCGCGTTTTTCTCACAATCAGTTTTTTTTTTTTTCAATTTTCAAAGCTTGACGTACCTTTTCTGGAAAGCTATCTGACCGATTGCGCTGAAATTTTCTCATATTATACTAAATCCCTTCCAAACAGTCTGAACCTAAAACTTTGAAAAATTGTGCGAGTTGTAATTAAGAAAAAAAGTTATTAAAAGTCTCTCTTACAGCACATGACATGCGAGAACAATATTTTTTTTCTTGCGAGTTAAATGCACCAACCCATTTTTAGAGCTAGGGGTTATTGCCACTTACTATGTGGAATTAGCGTGCCAGATTTCACGGTCATGCTGTTTTCTGTTTCTGAGACAAGGTACATTTACTTTTATACCCCAGTATAAAATAACAAAATTAATTACCCAGTTAAAAGCGCCATATTTTATGCCCCAGTACAAAATTTGGTATTTAATTAAAAAATAGTAACAAAAGTTACAAAGTCAAAATCACACAAGGTGAAGGCCAATGACATTCTTATTGAGCATGCAAAATTTCAGAATAAAATACAGAAAAGTTCCTGAGATATAAAGCTGAAACCAAGCATCAGAGGGCGCGACATCTGCGGAGGCAGCTAAGTGTCAAGGAAGGGATTCTTTGAGCTCAAGAAACTCGGAATGGATGTAACTCACGCTCCAGGCAGCGGCATCCTTTCTTCAGTGCCCTGATGTAGCCCTCGACGCTACTGCTGCCAACAAGCTGTCCCTGGACTAGGTACCTGTGCATTACAGAATGGCAAAGGGTGAAGTGTAAACTGTTATTGTCACAATGTACAGAGTTAGGAAGGTAAATAGACTGCCCAGCTTCTGCAATAATTGTGAGCAGGACAAGCATGTGAGAAATTGTGGAACATGACATCTCAAAGCACTCAAGGATTCAAATGATTGCCACTGAAGGTGAAGATAGTACCAGTGTGGTATTGAAAAATGGTTCAGCACATATTTTTGCCTTGTAGCAAGCAGTTCTTGGGTCTGCATCATATCTGATTATGACTATGTGTTAGCAAGCATGCTTTCATTCATATAGCAAATTAATGCAGAGAAGTTGGAGGCATGCTTGTTGCCAAAACATTAAAAACATTTTCAACCACAACCCCAAAGCAATCATAGCAGTTCATGGCAGAGAAATTACTCACCATGTGTTCCCACTTGCAGACTAATGGCACTCTGTTATTATTTAATTGGGTGTAAAACTGCATGATGCTGTTAACCTGTTAGTGAAGAAACGCGATAGGGTACACTGCATGCGACTCAAGGCAATATGCAAGTTACCACGCTGTATAGCAGTTTCAGATGTGCTCACTGACTGCTTTGAAAGGCAGCAGGTGCATTTTTGAGACCTCAAAACTCTTCAAAGAGAAACAGATCATTTTTAAGTAAAATCAAGTATATGCACCGGAGATTGGGAAAGGAATGCCCACCTCAAGTGGTGCATGTTCAATCAGCAATCCAGCAAAATAGTGTGACAGAGAAAAATCTTGCAGCACAAAGAAGAACTCCTCACGTGTTGTGGGACGACGCTATGTAGTAGTGATTCAGTGGCTGGTTCATGTCCTGGCAGACTTGCCGGTGCTTGGCGTCAAATATGTCGTGCTCCTCTGAAAGAAGCATCTCACGAAAACCTGCGCACCGCAGAAAAAGAGTGCCTTTTACACTCATTTTTGTTTGAAGTACATTTTTGTTTGAAGTACATTTTTGTTTGTACCCCTGCCTCAAAGCGACCAAAGATTTCATTCTAAGCTTAATACAGTTGTGTCTGGCACATCTGAAGTTGTATTACAACTTATGTACAATGCACGACATTGTTTGATCCTGATGTGACCACTTGCTTTTATGCCGCGTGTTCATATGCTGAAAAATGCATGCATTGGTTGCTTAGCAGTTATTGCATTGTGTTGCGGAGGTTAAGATTGCAGGCTTGATGCCAGCGATGGTGGCCACATTGTGATGTAGATGAAATGAAAAAAAAGATGCATGTGTATGCTATTATTATACCCAGCTGGTCAAAATTATTCTGGAGCGCCCCGCTCTGGTGTTCTTCATAATCGCATAAGGTTTTTTGTATTTATAAGCTCAGAATTTTTATGCTGAAAGGGATTTGCGATATGACAAATGCTGTATACCTGCAATTCCAAGGAAGCCTTGTGGCTTGTGCTTGTCTACTTCATACTTCTCGATGATCCGCTTGCAATCGGCAAGGGACACATTCATCTAACCAAAGAATAAAAATGAATTTAGTTGCACACTATGTACATACTAGTGATAGTGAAGTCTCACCACACCTTCTGTTCCTGAGTTAGGAACTTTAACAGCTGTTCAGGACCCATCACGTTCATGCTGTGGCCAGCAAACCTGGATAGGAGTGGGAGATGACACACAAGCCATTTTCTAGACCACAGAAATGGGCATTTCATGGATGTTAAAAGTAGGCTGTCAAACTGAACCTGATCCGGAAACAGTACCTGTACCGCAATTTCAGCCACAGCTGAACCCGAACCATTATTCTTTGAATGTGTCTGAACCTGAACCGAACCTGAACCAAAATAAACAGGTGTGTTACTGGTTTGGCAAGAAACGGGTCAAGCATGCAGGCCAACATAGGTGCTTGATCAAAAAATAAAATTTCAAGGTCCGTGATTTTTCAAAATAAGTATACAGTCCGCACACGCCCTTCAAAGAGATATGACAGGGGAGCTGAGCAGTATCTGACAATGGAGACAAACGATATGCATTAGCTGGTAAGCACAGCCACTTACGCAGGGACTCTTGTACTCATAAACTCAGTTGTCTAGGTTACACTATGCAGCAAACATTGTTTCAATTGCATAGTGTATAAACACTCTGATGAGCCTTGCAATTGATGAAACTTGTAATTTGACTGCTAGGTATGTAAGTAAGCTCATTCTTTCGTAGTTTTTTTTTTTTTTTTTTTTTTGTGGAGAGCGTCCTTAACGTATGCATGTGAAGTCAGATATGCTGCCCTTAAGGTAACAATGTGTGGCAATAAGAATTTCTGTTCATAACTCTGTCTCTCCTATTCACATGAAAAATTACCCACGATAGTGCAGCCAACTTGTAAACTGCATGTCAGAGCGAAAATCACCTGCCCTCATTCTAACTAGGGTTCCTTGGCTTCATTGCAATGGCTTATTCTTTTAAAGAAAGCTATCAATAAAACACTGCAACAGTGGCAAAGAGAAAAATGGATTCAAGTAGCGTGCGCCGCATGCTTCAGCCGAGCGTTTTCGAGTAGCACAGGACAGAGCCACCGCATTTCACACTGTTGAACGTATGCTTTATGTTTCGCTCTCAAGGGCCAGTAATAGTGAGTGCTCTCAATGTCTTTAAAACTTCTTGTTATAGATTTGCGATGTTATTGACTAAACTGCAATGGGCAATTTGTGAAAAAAAATGAAACCTCATGACATCATTTAGTTAGTACTGTGGAATTTTATGTTCTTAAATCCACACACCTCAATGTCTGTGAGTTATTTTCTTTGGTAATTCCCGAGCTAAGCTTTTGTGGCGATGAGAACAAAAATGGGGAGGTCCAGGAGGAGAAATCATGGTCAAACATGTCGAGGTGCACCACCTGGTATTGCACACACTAATGATGCAACTACCTAACATGGTCCTCTTTATGTCTATGCCTGACGCCAGCTAGATGTATAAAGCTAAAGTGCCCTAACTACTGATTTTTATGCAGAACAATCAGTTGTTCTCCCCCACATTCCAGGAAATTGGTCTCTCCCTCCATATGTTAAAGGTTTCACGGGCGCACAGGCTGATACGGCACCATGCAACACTGTGCTGCCTAGAAAAAGATTACAGTTCACCTTGCAAGACAATTTGGAAACTGTTGCATGAATTGCAGAATGTTGTAGAAAAGTTGTAGAACTGGATTCAAATTCATGCTCACTGCATGTACGTAAACAGAACTAGTATTTTTGTCCAGTTTGACAACCTGATTAAAACAGACCCTTTGTAACTTGCTGAATTTTCATTTTCATCATGCCATTTCGTAAGCTTGTTTGCCACTTGTCGCACTGCAAGTTGCAACACGGTGTGTTTTGTTTAAAAATTTATTTACTGACTGCATCACCTTAAAGTTTTATACCAGCTATCAGAAATGTATACGAAAATGACGTAAGCCTCACGTTTTAAAGATGGCATCTACATCGGGCCGTGACAGAAGGCTGTGGTAAAAGGCTACAAACTCGTCTCGGTCCAGCACGTCTTCTCCGTTTACTTTGTGCTTCTTGAAATTGGCAGCCTGCGTTCAGGAGTTGCATGTCGGGTAAATCTTGCAAAAGCTAGAATTGGTACAAGTGATGCAAACACAATGCTATAACGAATCTTACAGGTTATCACGAGCCTGCGCAACGGTTTCGTAAATTTACAATAGAGAAGTTTTTTCATGAAATGCATATCCACTAAGAAGTTAACGTGAATCAAGCTGCATTAAAAGAGTCACAATGTGAAGCGTGCAGCATGTATTGCAAGCTTTTCGAGGAACTTAACGGCATGGATTGAGGTGCTAACATATTTTAGCCTAAATGCAACGATATACCTCAAAATCCACTGCATTCATTTGAAAAGTTTAGGTGAAGAATTCATTCATAACAGATTCTTACAGTTTGTGATGGATATCGATGGTCACAATGACATACCACAGCACCACTCAAGGAGTCAGGGCACTAGGAAAAGACTATGCAAACATAACTGCTCACATGGAAGAGAGCTTGGCAGTGACGTTTGTCCATGGTGATGTTGAGTTGCTTGAGAAGACCCTGACATTCTTGGAAGTTCAGAGAGCCACTCTTGTTGACATCCGCTTTCTGAAACTGGTCCCGTAGCCACCTGACAATGAGAACAATGCAGCTTAATGATGAATGTACTTAAAACAAACAAAAAAGCATGGAAATGTGTAAAACATTAGCAGCCGCATATGTGGTAGCATATTTCTTATTCAGTACCCCCAAATGCCGGCGTTTGAAATTTAAATTATGCAGCACTCTAAGATGAGTTCTGTGGACAACTGATTGCTCTTTAGGAATCTATCATTGTGAACCTTGTGGAGTAAATCGTATTGTTATTAGTAGTAGTTTACTTATCAAACTATATAAAGATGTTAATGCTCACGTCGAGTCTGCCCAAGTATTAAATGCCTTCAAAGGAGAAAGCGCTCTGGGGGTCAACACAGTGGGGACATGATGTTTGCAATGATTAACAACTATGCATTATGCAAAGTGACTACATAAGAAACGACTGCGACTATGGCTGCTGCACAACAGAGGAGACACATAAACTAAAAAAGGAAAGTCTTGTCACCCCCCCCCCCCCCCGCTGTCTCTATCAAAGGCGCGCGCACTTTCGCTATGCTATGGCGCACTTGCATCTAATCCATACACCTCCTCTTCTTCCGCCAGCGTGTGCTCGCCCTCTCCCTCCACAACTGCACCTCCCTCAATCCCACAGTGCACTGCACGCAGGATGAGATAGCATCTTCTTGCTATCTTGCCTCGCTGAACTTTACATGGACCACCATATCAACGTCGATGGCAAATTTTCACTTGGAGAGCCCCTATAGTTGGTATCATAATTAAAGAGAAAAAAGTTGAAACGATTCCACTCCTTGAAAATTGGGAGACCAGCAGTGCTGGTGGGCATGCTTCCCGTATCTGTTCTCGTTGGCGTTCTCCGTAATTACACTGCTCCTCAGGCGTTCTCACAATGCGCGGTCAACCAATACTTGCCATGCACAACCGCGCCAACGCACAGCCTAGACTTGAATGATGTGGCAAAACACGTACAAAACACGTGTACCACTCCAATAAGGCTTTCTGCACCTCGCACAATCTCTAGGATCGGCCCACCTTTGACCCGGCCATCGAAGATGGCAATTGGTGACGTCACAATGACATCATGTTGTCATAGATTTTGCTAAGCTACGACGTCACATGATGACATCATTAAGTGACATTGTCAATTGTTCAAAGGTGGGGCGATCCAGGATGCAATTAGCTCTATTATTACTGTGGAGCTTTAAATAGCACACCTCTTTGATTTTGAGGTGCTTATCCGCGAACAGAAAAAGAACCGACGTGACCACCTCCGAGTGAGCGATGACGCCATGTCATAAATTTTAGCCTGTGACGTCACATGATGACGCCGTTATATGACGTCATTGCTCACTTGAAGGAGGTCATGTGGGTTCATTTTCAGTTTGTGGACGGACGCTGCAAAATCAGAGGCATGCTAGTTACACCTCCGCAGTAAGAATAAAGTGACACCGCTCTATGGGAATCCACACACCTCTCGTACTCTTGGTCACATCCTGTCATAAATTTTGATGATCTGTGACATGACATGAGGACGCCATTATGTGACGTTATCGCTCACTCTGAGGAGGTCACATCAGTTTTTTTCAGTTCGCGGATGGACGTCGCAAAATCAGAGAGGTGTGCGACACCACACTCTGGGAATTGACGCACCTCTCGTACTCTTGGTCCCTGCGTGTGTTCTTGCAGTTGGCCACCAGGTGGCGCAGACCGCGCACCCATAGCTCGCACTCATTTGGGGTGCGGGCAACCAAGTCGAGAGTCTCGTGCTTAGGTGACAGAATGAGCGAGAAACAGCGGTCCTCCCTCATGTCAACGCTGAAAGGAAGGTAATGCGAGCGAGAGCCACGCTGGTACTTGCGCTCGACGCCGTTGAACACGTCTGTCTTCCAGCCCTGGCGCACCTCCTCGACCTCAAAGATGTCCACTGCGTACGTGAGACAGTTGGGCATATATATAAATTCCATTGGAAGTGCGTTTTATACATTTATAGCAGCAAACGCGCACGGTTTTGCTTGCGAACATGTGTTAATTTACGAGAAGTGGCCTATGCTTAAGCCGTTCAGGTAACCACGTAAGCAAACGTTGCAGAATGTTACACAGAGGGTGAGCCATTGCATAGTATTACTGGCCTCGCAAAAGCTTCAGTTCACGTAGATTGGAAATAGATGTGTTGTACCTACTTTTTTTTTCAAGAAAAAAAATACATTTTCTGCATGTGATCTGGTCGGCAGTAAAGTGATCATGGACAGCAATGTCTGGAAAGGCAATGCCTAGAAAAGCAGAGAGGGCGAGGGGAAGGCAAGGCACAGATTTTGTTCACTACTCCAAACTCCTTACAGCACAGCTGTTAAGCTTTTCGTTAGTCCATCCGGCGCAGACAAGGAACTGCCCAGCCTTGTTAGACTCAGCATGTGCGAAATTCTTGGCGAAAAAAATTCATTGGCAAGGCAGCATTCAAACCCACGTCCCCATGATCTGAAGGAGAGCGTCGTAAATACTCGGCTATCCAGGCACGCTAGTAGAACATAGCATAGCCTTGTATAGTATAGTATAACAAGGGGGTTGGAAAGGAGAGTTAGGGGGAGGACATATGTGAGGATGAGGGATAGGAGGAGAGGAGAACGAGTACAGAGAGAAAGAGAAAGAAAGAGAGAGGTGAGGGGGAGGGGAAGGCAACACAACCAGCCCCGCTGCTTCGTCAGTTTTCGCACCACTATAGTGCGTAGCTGCCACAATTTCTTTATATATAGAAAAGCGCTAGAAATCTCGTGTGCACTAGACTGACCGTTCGGCTTCCTGGCGACAAAGAAGGGCTTCCTGGAGCGTCTGTACACGAGGTGCATGTTCTCCAAGAGTAGCTGGTAGCGGCGACGGTATACCTTTTTGACGGAGCGCACCTTGTAGAGGCGCATGCCCCGGGCCAGGCACTGCAACACATCCTCGATGGCCGCAGACTCTGCGCAGAGTGTATTTTTATGTGCATATGAATTGCACACTTCCATGCATGGAAAAGACACAACCGCTAGAAATCTCGTGTGCTAGATCTCGTGTGCTCGTGTGATAGGCGACACACAGCCCTTATCGAGCAGTGTGTTACAGCCGTCATATACACCCTAATCATTTTGGCAGTTATGTACATACACACACACACACACACACCTTCTACTACATGTGCACCGCCCCATCGATTAGTTTGTTGTATCCGATATTCATTGTAACACGAGATAGAAATCCGCAACCTGGCTGATGCGAAACTTATAAGATACCAAGACGAATTATTCTAGGCTTTAAACCCACCATAAATGAGGTAATCCTTACCCAGGTGTCCTTACCTGTCTTCTTGCTGTAATTCAAACTAAATAGAATGGAACTTGAGAAGGTAAAATTATAACAGAACTAAGTTTGCGTGACAAGACATGCTGCGTTAACATCCGTTTTAAGAAGGATGTTATCTTTGACTGGCGGCTTTTCCTAGCAACGCACAACCACATCTAGAAAGAAATGTGGTAGTGAATTGTCTTTCAATATTTATTTTGCTTTTTATGGTACCTTTAGTTTCGAGCCTCGCGCGAACCAAATATTTCTTCGTTATAGCCGATAACGCGGCCGCTCTCGCGTTTTCGGCTTCGTTATAAAAAGAAATAAATGGCAGTGAAATGAAGCTTGACCAACCAAAGTTTGCGTTTAGTTGTTATAACCGATAATTCGCTATATCAGTGTTCGAATTATAGCGAGGTTCTGCTGTTAGCAGGAGCGTTATTACAAGCGCATAAGTGTGCGGTGACACGTTTCTGTTGGCTTATAATATAGGCGACGACATGGTGTCGGCGCTGCGGGAGTCATACAAGATGGCGACCTTCACGCAGTTGCAGCCGGAAAAATGTCACGCTGCTGTCAACCGCATCTGCATAACAACCTTCCTACATGCGCAAGCTGTGTATGCGAGGTACGCATGTCTTGCAGGCGACGTCCCAGACACCGTACTGAGGTATCCCTCTATTTTCATACAGCTCCTACGCAGCTGTTCGTGGCAGTCGAAGACGATTACGTAAGAGCCATTGGCTAGCTTTATACGGCATAATTACGTTCAGATAACACGAACGCTTTGGTTACGTAAGTGAAAGTGGAAGAAGTCACACCGTTCCTTATGCATTTGTGCTTAAGACGACTGGAGGGCGAAAGCCACCTTCTTTTTCTTCTCAGCCGAATGTATTAATCCCGACCGAAAGCTTTCCGCACGCAACGTAGGTTTGCAGTGCCTCCGCCCGCGACAAGACCCACCTTTGACAAGCGACGATGTCTTGTGATGGCGTCGTCACGCGACATCACGTGGTGTGAAGTCACGATGACGCCATGACACGTTACAAATCTTGGCGACCTGTGACGTCATGGGATGACGTCATCAAGTGATGATTTTTTGTGCATCACTCGTGTTGACGCCGCCGCTGCCGACGGTCACTTTTCGAGTTTTGATAAGGCGTGTAAGGCTTTCGCCTTAATAATGTCATTTTGTTTAGGAACATTATTATTTGTATTTCGGACATTTTCTTTTACACTATCACGGTGTAACCTAAATTGTCGATTGTATGTGCAACGCATCATTTATGTTTTGCTGTTACTTTGAGAACGTTGTTTGGCATGTACGTGTCTGTGCATTTTTTTTTTTCAATGTCCTGGTTTTACTGTGATAAATTTGTGTCCATGTCAGACTAGTGTCGATGTCAGTAGGTGGGTGCCCTTGCGAAAATGGACTTTCAAGGGGGGGGGGGGAGAGGTCCTGCAATACTTTTTCAGCATGACCAGAAGACGCTACCGATCGGTAGTCGAGGCTCCTGAGAACACTCCAGCCAAGCATGCACGCGACCTGGAATGTATAATCGCTAGCTTTTCTCTCAACAAATGATGCCATAAAACCAAATGACCGCGCCACAAACCCTAAGTCCACGACCATTGGCTGATTTCAGTATCGTAAGCTGCATAGTTACCGCGGCCGGCGCAGGATGCCGCCACGTGCCCGCGCGCGCACTAGCGATCACACTGAAAGTAAGCCGCGCGTTCGTAAGCCACGTGCGGCTTACGTAAGCCACGCGCTGACGAACGGACGCATCTTCTCGCCTCCTTGTCATCCCCCAGCCTGCGTAGCTTTCAGGGCGCTCGCGGGTACGAGAGGAGAGAGAAATCGCTTGAAGCGTACGACAAATCCCTGTAACTCCGCTCGTACATGACGGATTCTAAAAATTTTTGCGGCATTCGATTCGTAAGGCAATAAGCTCTTTTAATGAAGCCGTTTGATGATTACTTGTAAAAGTATTGCAGGGCCCTTTTAACGTCAAAATAAAGTATCTTATTAGCATTTCCTGAGCTCCACGCTTTGTCAGAGCCGCGCCTCTGTATGCAGGAATACTGTATGGCAGAGTAAACTCACCTTCGAACGTTGGTGTCAGTGCCCCTTTAAGGGCCACGCAGCGTGCGATGGAACGGAAAGACGACATAGACGTGATATCATGAGACCGGAAGACAGTGGTAGCAAATATTATAGTTGACAGCACGAACTAAAAAAAAAATTCAGCCAGTTCCAGGCCGTGAAAACCGTGGGACAGCGAAGCTGGTGATGACTATTACTTTCGGTGCAAAACGTCATCAACATCAGACTATTCTTGGGATTGGCCAGCTGGTCCACAGCAAAGAAATTCTGCAGAGCGAACAAGACAAGTACGAGAAGAGAAACGAGAAATCGGAACGAGCGCTGTCCTGTTTTCACGTGTCTCGTCTCGACCTTGTCTTGTACGCGTTGCAGAACTTCGTCGTCATAACTTCGAGCATAATAATCATCATCATTTTGTTTTAGTTCTTTATTCACTCCCCCACAACCCTACTAAGTCAATGTCTGGGGCAGATTTCGCCCCCCCCCCCGCTATCAGGTGATTAGGGGGGGGGGGGGGGGCGTCCCACCCTGCCCCCCGTGCGTACGCCTATGCATATAACGGTTGGTCAGTTTGAGCAAGGAAATGAAGGAATGAGAACGAAGTCGAGGAGGACAGGAACTTAGGAGGGGTGATAAAATTAAAGGGGCCACGGCACGGCCACCCAACAATTTGCGGTTTCCAGCGAAAAGTAGATGCAGTGGGTCTATTGTGCCTGCACGTGTATGAAAAATGGACTACAAAGGAATATTTTAGGGCAAAATGAGCCCTATGTCGCCTACAATAAACCCAGCCCACCGCCGGCGACCGCCATTTTGTCATGGCGTGTGTGACGTCTTGTGCTGCACTGAGCGGAGTCGTCGTCTTCCGTCAAAGTGTCAGCCGCGGTGAATTGTTCAATTTGAATGCCAAGCTGAAAAAAGCTGAAATAGCTACGTTGCACGCGCAGCTGACCACGGAACCAAATCGTTCGCCGGAACGCAGACGCTCGTAAAGCAAGCAGCTGGTTACGTCACGGCCGCGTATAGTGCGTATAGCTCGCGCGAGTGCGTCAGTGTTGCCCGACTCCTAGGCTGCTCGCCTGTTTATAAAAATACTCAATTACAAATTATGCGCTACAATTTCGCCAGCTTGTTTGTGAACGCGCAAGGATTAACCAACATAACGCAGATTATAATCGAAGATTGGGTGTCATGATCTCCTTAAGAAGTTCGCGGGCACAAAATGGAATCTCGCGCAAGACTGCATAAATTGGTGATCTTTGGCCGGAAAGGCCTCCGTCCTGCAGTGCGATGATTAATGTCATTTAAAGGAAGTGTGCCGCACGGGCTCGCTTTGAAACGCTATGTGGCGTTCTGCTGCAAACCACGAAGTCGGGGAAATCGATTCCCGCGGCTTTGGTGAAAGTCACAGTCAAGTCTGAAAGTATGAACGGGTTTATCTTGTCATTTCTGCAGTCGTCAAGCAAAGAGAAATGAAAAAAAAAGGAAAAGAAAAACTCGGATAACAGAAAAGGTAGCAACAAGACGGCGAGATAGGCTAGTTGGTGAACATTCATGTTTAATGGAAAAGCTTTTAAGCCCACGAAAAACGAGGACAGTCACGTTCTTAGTTCTTTTGTCCTCGTTTCTCGTGCGTTTAAAAGCTTTTGCTTTAAACAAGAAAAGGTTGATTGTTTTATGGGATTTAACGTCCCAAAGCGACTCTGGCTATGAGAGGCGCCGCAGTGGAGGGCTCCCGATAATTTCGACCACACGTGGTTCTAAATCTAAGTGCGCGGACCTCCCTGAAAGCTTCCCCAAAGTGCGACCGCCGCTGCCGGGATCAAAGCCACGTCTTTCGGGTCATGATGGGTTGATACTGCGGGACACGCGGCATCTACCCAGCGCACATCCTCTAAAGTGCCATATTCCTTACGCGGAGTTACTGCTCGCGCGACGCGGCGGGATTGGTGGTATTCTGGATGAACGTTCCTAGGGAGAGGTTTGATGATAAGCGCGGCGCGCATGGCACGAGGGAGCGAGACTAATTCTGAAGTATGTGCTGAAATACGGATTCCAAGCGAATCCAGTATATGCCGTCCTGTTTCGGACCCAGCCAGGCGAAGGTACTGCGATTGTATATGTGCATCTGTCAGTTCTTCTATTGTGTTGTGCGTTCCGAGTTTTAGGAGCCGTGCTAGTATTTTTGGGGAGATTAAGCGCTGCTTTGGTAGCCATGCGGATTAGAGCGCTAACTTTGTCTTTATCTGTGCAGGACAGGTTCAAGTAAGGAGAGGCATATAGAATGCTACTAAGTACAAAGGCATGTAGCACCTTGAGGTTATCTGCTTCATCTAGACCTGCATGCGCGTGAATTTGACACCCTTCTAAGAAGCTGGATGACGGAGTAAGTAGACTGCCTTAGTGCCTTCAGAGTAATGTTGTTTCTTCCCGTGTCCTGCAAGTACAGACCAATGATTCGGAGGGTAGGGGTTTGCGGTATGGGAGTGTAATAAAAAGAAATTGTGATTGGGGCCGTAGGGACACGGCGCGGTCGGAGTATGAGGAGTGCCGACTTTCAGGGGGAGCATTCAAGGCCGATGCTTGCCGCGTGTGTAACGTGTGTTCGTGTTGTAAGAGTGCCGATGCACATTTTCAATGTCATGAAGGAACTCTAAAGATGATTCTCGCCCGTGTGAAGGTGAGTAGCAAGTATGAAATTTGGGAAGAACACACAAGATGTCTTAATGTTAACGGTGCTCTCGAAATGTTGGACCTGACATCACGATCGATCGTGACACTCCTACGCCTGCCCGTGTCGACCACTTGACCTCGTCTGGTCTGCGCGACCTGACAGTCTCCTTCAGCGCCGTCGTGGCGCAACATTTGCCGACGTCGCTTATCAACAAGGCCGGATATGACCGTGTTGATCGCCTAAAATAAAACGAAATAATATAACATCGTGCGCTTTCAGGAAAAAAAAAAAAAAGCTTAGGCACTTCGCATTTAAGTTTAACGCGCCCGAATAAGCTCGCATTAAATCGGTTTAGACAAGTTCGATGTCAAATGAAATATTTATTTCATATTATATGTACAGAAACTTGTCGGACCTGTAGCCAAAGGCCACCTGAAGGTCAGATAAAATAAAGTCCTAGCACAACAGCGAATAAAAAAAGAAACCGGCAGTAGTAATAATTGCTTAGACAAAAATGTCAATGTTGATTTCTCAAATCAAATGAACCAAAAACTGGCATACATCAAAGTCAAAGGACAAATAAGGTAAGGGCTACAGCAAGAGAACTAACTCAATTCTAGGTTGTGCGCTATTGTGAATATCTTACACATTTTCAAGAAAATATGCAGTACAACTATCGGTCAAACCTGAATTAGTCGACAAGACATATCTTCCGCACTTCGGTACGTGCATAATGAGAAAAATCAGAGAATCATTACCATTTTGTTTCATTATACAACACTATCGCGTTACAACGCGTCGATAGTGTACTCGTGCCCGAAAACTATCGCAAATGATTCTTGATAAACCTTGAGCTTTGGTAGCCAAAGAAATGTTTCGCATTAAAAAGACAATGTTGGTCCTGTAGAAGCCGTTAGCCAAGTCAACGCTAGACAACATCTATCATTTAGTAGCCTTAGCAACGCTGTCCGCTTCTCCCCCCGCCTGGGAAAACGGAAAAGCTATACGCGTCTGTCAAGGAAGAAATTGAAGAAATTGGCTTGATTGAACACTGCATACATGTCCTCACACACACACACACACACACACACACACACACACACACACACACACACACACACACACACACACACACACACACACACACACACACACACACACACACACACACACACACACACACACACACACACACACACACACACACACACACACTCGCACACACACACGGCTCTGCGCTGGCTTCGTTAATTGCTAATGAGGTGGAAGGTTGCGTGCGCCTAATCACTCTACACGCGCTGACAACAGAGCTTCCGAGTGACCTTGCGAACACGTCGTTCGTTTCTTTTTTATCTTCCCGCCTGGGCGTGTGAAGCCGTGTTGTGTACAGCGCCAGAGTAGAAAAAGCACTTTTGCCCGCGTTCGCAACCTTTATAAAATTGCCCTCCATACTGCGCGGAAGTCACGCAAGTGCAATGGTGCAGACGTTTCGAGAGGAAAATTGCGCGTGAGATAACAAGACGAAGTACGTGTATTTTGTATGATGCAGGAGACGCACATACAGCAGACCCTGATGAATATATGTCGCGCTTGGTACCTGTGAAACTTGCAGCCAGAGGCGTATGACGGTTTAGGATTCCCATTAGTCAGGGAGGTGTGGAGGGGAGAGAGGTTGGGGGAGGGGGGATAGAACTGACTAACTGCGCTTCCTGGACTGAGAGTGAGGTACACAAAATAAATCTCATTTATCAAAATTTGGAAGTTAGTTTGTGCAAGGTTCATTCCAGCATTATGCGTGTATAGAACAAAGTGATGCCACTAATTAAACCTGCTAAGGTATGCGGACCGAGGGAAGGGAGAGGGGGGGGGGGGGGGCTCCTCTGCCATAACTGACGTTTCGGCTTTTTATACTGCGCCCCGATTTTTTGTGCACCCGAGAAGGCATCGGCCATACTAAGTCGCGGCGCCGCTATGTGGAAGGTTTTGCCACGAGCGCGACACTTAAATGTGCGGATTGTGATAGCACGGAAATAATTTCACGCATCCTCTGTGACTGTCCTTGCTACAGCACAGCTACAGCGCGGAGTGCCAGTCATTTTAACGCCGCGTTGTCTGACTTAGACACACCACTTAGACGACAGACGAGGAGAAGGTGTATGCACCCAGCACATGTACGCATTTCGCACGCATCTAATCGACCACATCTATAATCTGAACACCTCATTAGTACTCAAGTCGGTGAAACTAGCACGCTCATTCTACTCCGCGGGGGAAATGTTCGTTATATGAAATCTAATCACGGTGTCATAAACGCCCAGTAATAATTTTCCTAATCATGTATTAAACATCAGCGGCTATGAGGTCTTGAACGGTAATGAGGTGTTCACCCTGGATGCAGACAACCCTGTACATTGTACACTATCATCGTCGTGCGCACTTTCTCTCTCTCCTTTTCTTTCTCCCTTTTCCCTAGGCAGAGCAGCAGCTAGGTGGCCGTATTCTGAGACAATAACCTTCGGCGACAGTGTCGCTTTGCGTGACGTAGCATCGGACTGTCCAATGATTGAAGCGACTACTTGGCCGCCTTTCCTCAACCAACCAATCAGCGCGCCGTGAAGGCGATCTCTCCGAAAAGTGGTTCTCTCGGAGTGCGGTCCCTCACCAGTGGCACACCTCGTCCAGCCGGCCTCTAATTTTCTTGTATTAAAGAGCTTTCTCTCTCTCTCTCTCTCTGTTATCTTCAGTGTTTCCTGCATCTTCTAGTATCCGCTCGTACAGTGAACTACCTGTCAGTATACAGAAGAGCTCGCGCTGTTATACACTACAAGGCTACAAGACGCCGTGTATTGCGACGTTTCAGAGAAGTCGCCCGGTGTCTTTTCATTTGCTTAAGACGACTCGAAGTGTCACATGATTACGTGTGACGTCGCACGACGTCACATCACGTGATGTCACTATGACGTCGCATAACGTGACGTCATATGTGACGTCATCGCGTGTTGATGATTATTTGCATTACTCGTGTTGACGACCACGGTCACTTTTTGCGTTTGAGGAGGCATCTAACGCAGTCCATTCCGTTCTGGTCGGAAGATGGCCCGACAATACAAGTCGCTACAGAAAAGAAGAGTCGTTCTCGAGATATCATGCGACGTTTCGATATGTCAACACGTCTGCACAGACGCGTCTGTGCATACAATTCGCCGTACTGTGTGCCGCGCATGCGAACGCTATGACAATTCAGAGCAGCCGCAGCCGCGCGCTCTTTTGTCACTGGCACGATGATGGGATGTGCGTGCTATAAGGCTTTTTTCCTATTGTCTGCCGCGCCGCCGGCCCTGTTGCTTTTGCTGCGTGCGCCAGACGCGCCGCGTCTGCGAAGGACAGCTGGTGGAAAGGCTGCGGAACGGAGGAGAGAAGACAGACGCTATACGTCGAGGCATGTTTACCAGCTCAACATTATTATGTGACAAAGGGAGCACATGGGCCTCCGACAAACGAAGTTGCATGCTCTAATAGAGCGGGGGCGTGTTTTGTGCATTGCGTAGATAAACCTAAAACGTTGAGCGAGTTGGTGCATAGGATAGCTTAACGAAATATTTGTGGCGCAACTGAGAACGAAGAAAAACGATTGAAGACAGGACAGGGCGCCTGCCTTCTCTCGTTTTCCTGCATCGTTCTCCGTTGCGATATTAACATTTCGTTAAAATTAACTTAATATTCCTTCACGTGCGGCTACACCCGGTCAGCGAAAAAGGACATTAAAAGGTATTTTTCGGGACATACGGCGGCACTTACGGTGGTCCAGTGCTTCTACAGTATCTCCAGGCCGCTTGCATGGCGGTATACACGCTATACAATTGGAGCGAGCTCTTATAGCTTCAGCGAGGCTCAGCGAATGGTTAGAAAACCATTTCAGCACTGACACCCGAAGACACAAGAGCATTAAAGATAAACCCTTGACGTTCACCTCTCAAACAGCCGGAGATAAGCGTGTGAGTGAAATAACTATCGATTTAACATATCTCAGAGCGCCTTTGTTTTAAAAAAAAAATTGATTTATTTATTGATGATTGATTGATAGCTTAGCTGGTAAGGCGTGGCGCTGCTAAGCTCGGAAACGCCGGTTCGATCCCCGGCCACGGCAGCAGCATTTCAGTGGGAGCGAAATCCGTGTGTTCTTAGATATGAATGCGCGTTACACACAAACCCCAGCGGTCAAAAATCATTCCGCAGTACCCCAACTACGGCGCGTCTCGTAATCGTATCGTGGTTTTGACTCGTAACCCCAGGGTTTACATCTGATGTTACAACAGCAACCCGTGTTTTCGAGCTGTGCTATAGTTCAGCTCACAGGTACGCTCTATCAATCAGCTCCAAGTCGCAACTGTTGTTCATTCACAAAGTGTTCGCATATCATTCAAACTGGTATGTACTTCATTACTGTTGGGCTAGTGATAATTAGTAAATGTTAGTTTATGGGCGCAGCACGTATCAGAAACGAGGAGGACTCAGAACAGCGCTTATTTTGTTGTTTTTTTATGTCCTGTGTCGTCTTTGTTTCATGATGTGCACTGACGTAAGTTATCATAATCTATAATAATGCGCAGTGATGGACGAGTATCCCCGAGGGTATGCAACAGAGCGCAGAAAAACGACACAGACAGGACTAGCGTCAAGGACGAGCATGCAGAATATAGACAGGGTTTTCTTTTTTCTCCCCAAGGACAATACGGAACATTTTTAAACCGCCTGTGACAGTAACTGTAGTCGCTGAGATCGATCACTTTAAGCGGCGGATATTATCTGCGTGAGAAATGCAAGTAAATAATCGGCAAATTAATAATTAGCTATTGTTTAATTACTGCAGCGCATACATTGCTATTTAGGATATGCAGCCCATGATTTTCGAAGGCGTATCCGCTTTAAACGAATTTTTCAGAGTGATATGAGTTTAGATCCAAAGGAATACGTTGGCGTTCTAGGTAGTTTTGTGCTACGACACTCAGACACACGCAAACACACACACATATACACACGGCGCACATCTCAAAATCCGAGCCGTTCACTCTCAGATATATAAAGTGGGTATGTCTTGCAAGCTCAGCGGCTCTGGTCCGGCAACTGTATTGTATAAAATAAATTATTTAAATGTAATCAGTGATCTTAGTTATTTAGCCACTTGTGTAGTTTTTTGTGTGTAACGTTTTGCGCAAGTCATGCTGCTTGGACTAATCGAGGACAAGTACTATAATTACGCTGTTTGTCGCAGCCGATATGAAAAAAAAAGAAACATAATTCTGTATTGTCTAAAAACACGCCTTATAAATTTTCCGCCTGCACCACTTCACTTCCGGCTGTAGTCTACCACCGGATGGCCTCTCAGAGACTTCGTGGACATCTTACCAGGGGCGGATACAGCCTTTTTCCGAGTTCGTGTGTGTGTGTGTGTGCGGGGGGGGGGGGGGGGGGGGGGGGTTTTCACTTTATGGGAAGTCTGATACCTGGAGCTAACTAACAGTCAAAGAATAGGGGGCAGGGTGGGCCAGAACATCCGAGCACCCATTCGGCGTCTCCCCGTGCTCATGCCCCTTGACAGAAAGTGGACGAAAAAAAGGCGCCGGTTGATGACGATGACGTTGATAGTACCAATCCGTCAAACTTCTTCGCTAACAACTCAGGGTGGACCCTCGGATCTGCCGTTGGCTTTCCCAAAGCTCCGATGGCCCGGCCCGCTAGCCACCCCTGACAGTCGGCAACCGGGTTGAGCATCGTGGCCTCCCATTGCGCCAAGTTTCTGTTCGTGTCTGCGATTGTTCTATAGTGAGGCGTTGTCTGTGCAGAACCATATGGTGTGCAGGAGGTCGCCTGTCCCGGAAAATACGCCGCGTCGTGTGCATGTGTGTTGGTTGAGAGACGAAGATGCGACGGAGCTTCGATGTACGGAGGGTCTGGCAGGGGGCGTTGGATTTGGTGCACATTTTTTTTTTTATTGCGCCGATAAACAGGAAGTCTTTTGTTGGCCGAGTAAGTCGATAGGGCGATACCCGATCCTCTAGCGATCACGCGAACGCCATGCACGCAGGCGCGATGCGCGCACGATGCGGGTATACAGGCGCGTACGTGTTCGCTGCGCGGGGAGGGTTCACTGTTTACATTTTCCCGCCAGTCGTCGCGTTACTTTGTTGTGAGGAGGAAATGACGCTCGCTCGGTCCACATCGCTCTTTTTTACCCGCGAGGAAATTCTCGCGCGGCGAGGTTGCGTGGAAGATGAAGACCACGTCAAACTGCCACGTTATTTTTCGCTGCTCAACAAAAGAAATAGGCTCAAATGCGAGTAAACGCCTCGTTGCCTATAGAATTTTTCACAGACTGCTCCCTGGGCGCCACAATAATCCTCTATGGGTTGTGCTAAATAGACATGACCCCCCCCCCTCAAAAATGCACTGCCGAAGCTGTGACGTCAGCCTTTGCGCTCCCGTGCCACAGCCCAGCATGGCGGCGTTTTTTCTCATCTGTAAAAAAGGTCCATATCCGAATGGTTCGTTAGTTGTTTTATGGACTTTACTTTCCAAAGCAACTCAGACTATGTGAGACGCGGCTCTCAGACGCCGTAATAGTGGAGGGCTCAGGAAACTTCAACCACCTGGGGGTTCTTTAACGTGCACCTTATGATAATCTAAGTACACGGGCCTCTAGCCTTTCGCCTCCATCGAAATGCGAGCGCCGCGGACGGGAGTCTAACATATTTCATGCAGGTAGTTTTTTAGTCAACTTAATCTCGCACAAGAGTTTTCAAGTGTTCAAACTAGGGTTTCTGACTTTCTGTGTACATTAGTATAAATTTTTATCTTACCACGTACATCGCACATTGTATACCGTAGATTAAAAGAAGGCTATTGCATACGCACAACCTTGCACTGAAGGTATCTTTCCCTCTATTTCTCTCATCATTTTTTTTTTTCGCATCAAGACAAGCTTGCATATTGAGGAATGTGTACTGCAGTATTGCTGCTGCCTGGACTCTCTATATATAAATACTTGCAGAATGCCCACTGAGTGTGCTACGCTTTCATCGTTTGCCGCTGCGGGGAATGCCACTCCTAAAGGTTTCGACCGGCAGTCCCGCTTGTAAGGATTGCCAACGCGGTGCGGCCATCGCGGAGGCTGCTCGTAATACTCCCCACAATACCGGGCCTCCGTGATTCGCGCGCATTAGTGAGTGAGTGGCCGGCGCTGTAGCCGCCAGCAAAAAACGAACGACGACGCGCTCGAGTCTCGTGTCGCCGCAGTTGCCGTTCGCCTCTCGCGACGACGGTTTTCCGCCTTGGCACAGCGCCAAAGGGACACGCCCATGTCGCGCGCGCGAAAGCGACCGCCGCGCCCCTGTCCCCCTCTCACCGCGACCACGACACGAAACGTGTAGCATCTTCGACCGGTCGTTTTCGAGTGCTCCGCAGGCGCTGAAAAAAGTATGTAAAATAGCAACTAACCATTGCTACTAACGTTATCGGGTCAAAACATGATCAGGAAGGAGAAAGATGACTTCCATACCTGCTTGTTCTCGTTGAAAAGCTATAAGCTGTTGAATTCAACCGTTTCAAACACAGTCAGAGCGCTCTCAAACGACCAGTCGAAGATGCTATTCGATTTTGCAAAGAGAGCGCAAGTCGATGCTCTCATCAGCCGAGTGGCGTTGGCCACGAGTCCAGCCTTCTTGCACTGCAGCTCACAATCGTAAACTCGCGAGGATAACAAAGAAACTCGAGAAGGACCACGCAGCGTGCGACGGAACGGAAAATGATACGCATATAACATTTGAGAGACGGGAAGAGCTAGAGAAGAGTGGATTAGAGAAGAAACAGGGCTAGCCGACAGTCAGGCCGACATTAAGATAATAAAAAACGCCAGGCCTGCGCTGAAACCGCAGCACAGTCACAGCGAAAGCTGGAAGAGTGGCGTTTCTAAAGCACCGTTGTAAGCTCTCTTGGGGCTACTAATACAAGTACACTAGCAAGGTACCCACAATAAATCACAATTTTTGTGAAGTTCGGAAGCACCTACTAAGCCATTATCCGTCATTCTGCGGAGAAGCGAGGCACCAGCTACACGTCTGTAAGCATTATGTGCACTTTGTTGACGCGACGACTGATGACGATGAAGAATTATGGCTCAACCCTTTGTAATGGGTTGGAAGCTTTAAACGGCCCACCAGTTATGTAATTTGCATTAGGTGACGCCCGGTCGCTATGTCCCTCTCCCGCCATGCTGTATAACATACGTTGACGTGGGAGAGAGAGGTGGGGGGGGGGGGCGAAGAACTTTACTGAGACCCCGAGGAAATGGATCATGCGCTTATGGGCTTCCTTGGCAACTAATACAAGTGCACTTGCGAAGAACCCACTATGCTATAAATCATTGTAATTTTTGAGAAGTAAGAAAGCAGGCATTATGCCATTTTTCGTCATTCTACGGAGAGCCGTGGTACCTGCTAAACGCATGTAAGACATTATGCGCACTTTGTTGATGCTGTGCCTCATGACGATGAAGAATTATAGCGGGGCCCTTTGTAATGGGTTCGAAGCATTCAACAACCTTCTCGTTGCGCAATTCGCATTGTGTGACGCCTGATTACAGAATTCGCGTTGTGCGACGCTTGGTGTTTATTTTACTCTTCTACCACGCTATATTGCATATGTTAACGTGGTTCCTTCCCGACATGAAGCCTGTATAGGACCTTTTGCAAAGCAGTTTCAAGCACCGGCATGGCTCAGCGGTTGAATACTGGGCTCGCACGCAGAGGGCCCATGTTCGAACCTCGTTCCACCTTCTTATTTCGTTTTTTTTTTATTTAGAGCGATAGTGGTTACGGACACCGGCGGCGGCGGACAACTACGGCGCCAAAAACGGCCGGTGAAATGATCTCATAACAGCTTTCGCTGTAAAAGAATGCACCTATAGCTGTGCAGAAGGAGAGATGACCAGTAGTGAGTTCGATCGACGGAATACATACCAAGGGACGAGAAACGAAGTCGGGGACGGCTACGTTTCTCAAATTTGAAATGTGCAGGCATTCTGTTTTACGCCTTTAAGTTTCTTCTACCCATCCCCATTTATATGGGTGTGGGGACGGGTGGGTGAAATTAAGAAATTTGCAGGATATGTCGGTATAGGGTGAGGGGTAGATTAAATTTAAAAAAAAATTTCAGGCATAACATAGAATCGGCTCGCACCGGACAGGGCAAATTGGAGGTCACAGTGAGAGGCGGTCGCCCTGCAGTGTACATCAAATAGGCTAATAGCGATGAGATTGATCGTATAAGTTCATCTCTGCGTACAGGATTAAAGAGAAAGAGAGGAAAGACCGCAGCGGTTGTCAAGTGGTTAGAGCGTCCGCTTCATTTTATTTTTCCGTATCACGACAATAGCCTTACTCTGTTTGAAAAAAAGCCGCTTTTCTTTTTCCCTGACTTTTACTTAACGTTATAATATACATTAACCGCCGGCTTCTCGGCCAATCCCCCGTTGTGGGTGTGAGCCAAACGCAAGGAACAAGCAAGCGAGCGTCCTGGGGGCGTCGGCACTAGGGCAATGCAACAGGGGCATATATAATGCCATATTCATTTATATTAAAGAAACAAAGAGACTTATGTTAATATTATAATTAGAAATATATCATTTCATTCCCTTACTTAAATTTCTGTAATTACTTATTTAATTCTATTATTTAACACTCGTTTAATTAACATTTCATTAAAAAAAGGAAAAAATCAAAATTGCCCCAACATATTTTTTTACTCTACTGCCGCACGCTTCGTGGCCGATTCCCCGTAGTGGGTTGAGCTATTCCCCTAAGGAACCAATCAACCAAGCAAGCGTCCGCTTCCATATAGCGTGACGTACTGGGTTCCATTCCCAGTGCCGCCGGGTGCCCACTGGTTTACCCCGGCCTGGCGCTCGCTGTTGTGGGTTCTGATATCTCGGGAAGGTTGCCTCTCCCCTCCGCTCTCTTCTCTCACTCTTTCCCCTTTCCTAACGGCGCTGCGTCGTGCTCCCCCCCACTTATGGGTTGCATAAATAAGGGTCTCTGTACACTTGAAAACACTGCTAGGTTATCCAGGTTTACAGTCCAGCTGGCTACTCTGTATAGCGGATTAATTTTGGTCACCAGGTAGTTTTAAACGCGATCTAAATCCTACCGCGCGGGCGTTTTTGTAATTTAGCCCTCATCGAAATGCAGCCAAAGTGACTGGGAATCGAACCAGCACCCTGGTGCTTAGCAGCGCCAAGCCAAACAGCCACGGGAGGCAGCGTTAGGGCTTACGGAGCCGTATACGATGTTTCTGAGCGCCGAGTAAGGCGTGCATGCGAAGAAAGCATTGTCAAATATTGTTGGCGTCACTGGAATACAACGCGCATAATTGAAACTATTGATCTAACTACGGACGCACGATTAGGAACAGCAAATCGATATATCACGCAGCTAATAATCGCGTATTGAATCGGGGCTTACATGCGTTTTCTTTTGCTGTTATTCAGCTTGAGTTTTTGTGGCAAGGTGAGGGTGAACTCGGAAAGTTGAGCACTCTTTAAACTGTAGGGTCAAAGGAAAGCGTGCTTGCTTCATTTCACCCCGCTCTCTCTTTTGCTATAGTTTCACTCCTCTTTCTTCGGATACAACGAGAGCTTCCCCACAAGTGCCGCCACCCATGCGATCGCGTCAAACGTAGTCGTCTCCATTTTTTTTTATTACCGTATCTTCTTGCATATAATGCGCCCCTGCAAGAACCCACACTCTTAACTATAACTCTACAAAAAGAAAAAAAAAAGAAGCTATTCCTATACTTTTCTTGCACACTTTTTAAGCACATTTTCGCGTTTATTGGTGAGGGTTATATGCGAGAATATATATATATATATATATATATATATATATATATATATATATATATATCTTTATATATCTTTTTTTTAGCCAAGCGAAGCTGACTGCTTCACAAAATGAAGGATAAAATAACGGCAAATAGAAAAGAAAAAAAAAGTTCTCTTACACTACCACTTAATATGCACAGCCGGGGGTTTCCGCAGCGTCTACGCGAGCGTAACGTTGAGTAGAATATTAAGCGAAGATTTAGCGCGCTCGCATGTGGCCTTGTACCGTGCAGCGGCAATTCTTAAAACAACTTACGTCGCTTAATCGGGTTTCGCGACTCGCGAGAACTGCTGGATCTCGCTTTGTCAGTGCCACCGAGATGCGTTCCGCTATGCACGAGGCATACCGTCGAAACTGGGCTAGACTGCGAAACTGGATGAGCCGCGATACCGCAGCCTCCGTGTGACGCATTTTCTATACAGGTACTGCGTCGCAGTTACTCCGTGATACACGTTTTAACTCGCCGTGTACAGCGTATGTCGTGCCGCTGAGTGCCGAGGTAGGGCGCCTCGATGCCAGCGTTCCTTCGCACAGGGTGCTACGAAAAGCTACAGGGCGATACAAAAAAAATCATCATGGTCATTTCTTGTTATTTCTTTATTCACTCCCCGCTCTGCACACGTGACCTGCGTGACGCCTCCTCCTCCTCCTCGTACTACTACTACTACTACTACTACTACTACTACTACTACTACTACTACTGCTGATGCTGCTGCTTCTGCTGCTGCTGCTAAGGGCTAGTTCACACTTGCGACTAGCACCGGTCGCGCAACCATTTGCGACTGGCGACCAAAAAGCGACTCAAGGCGACCAATGTTCACACCTGCGTACGACTTGCATCTATCGCCACACAGAATTCACGTATGTTGGCATTGCCATAGTCTCGTAAAATAAACTGGCTTCTTGTTCCTGCGTCGTATGGTTGGTTCAGACGTTCGCGACTGCAGTCGCGCGACTGAAAAAATGGAGCAGCGAGCGAATGAGCCGAAGCAGTCGCCGCTGGCAACCAAAGCGGCCATACGCAGCCATGTCGATTTGCGGCTAGCTTGGCCGCGCGAACGGTGCTATAGTCGCAAGTCTGAACGAGCCTTACTATACTACTGCTATACTACCACTACCATAGGCGTGCGCAGGGTTCCCCTTCAGAGGGGGCGAAGGTTCATCGCAGAGCCCCCACCCCTCCCTATTAAGTCAAAGTATGGGGCAAACTTTGCCCCCCGCCCCCCCCCCCCCTGGTGCGCGCCTATGATTACTGCTACTACTACTACTACTACTACTACTACTAATACTACTACTACTACGACGGCACAGGGTAGACTAAGAGAGCCTCGCTGTAAAAAAAATAAAAATAAAACGCGCGCGTTTCTATCGTTCCGACATTCCCTTCGCGGTTTTGACAGAACTGGTTGGCGTAATGAAAAGTAAGCAACCACTCACGGTGACCCCCCTTTTATTTTTTTCTCTAATTTTTTTTTTTTTTACGTTTTCCAGAAGAAAGAGAAGCAAAGATGCAGCGGCAAACACTTCCGTCACGCGTTCGTGCGACTGTATACAGACCGCGCAGAACGAATGGCACGTCGGCCGCGGGAGCTACATACACAGTCCACGGTCTTTTCCTCCACGAAGCCCGCACGTATGTGAGCCGAGCGCCCCAGCTATCCGACGTCCTCTCTTATTCTATCGCGCCGTAGCACAAACGCCGCGGCGGATCACAATCTCTGGAATCTGAGGCATGCACGCCGTGTGGACATTTCGTTGCGACAGAGTGCCGCCAAGCTTCCATAACAACGTCCTCTGACCTACAGCAGATTTCTTTCTTTCTTTCTTTCTTTCTTTCTTTCTTTCTTTCTTTCTTTCTTCAGCTCTTGAAGAGAGAAAAGCAGACAAAGAACTGGAACGCGACCGTCAACAGGTATTATTTTGTTCGGAAGCCACGATTTATAGCCATACGCACGACGCCCGTAATTAGGAGAACGACACTGGATTATAAGATACATGCTTGATATAAACATTTTCATGTAGGTCAAGTATACAGCGCCACGCGTGCTTGCTTCGGCAATTAGAGCACGAACGAAACCAGCTGGGATAGAGCGACATTGTCTGAACGGCCTCTCATGGGAGAAAGTGAGCATATTTTAATCTAGAAGCCGGAGGCTGTGTTTTGCGAGTTCGGTGTAGGGGACACCGCTTGGACTTGAAGCGTTCTCATTAAGCCATTGTCAACAGCAGTTCAAGTGTATGCAGTCAGTGTCAGAAGTTTAGGGACCACGAGACAAAAGCTGAATATTCCCGCGGCTACGGCGGGCAGCCTGGAATTTAGATTTCCGGCCTTGAGATTTCCGGGAGGGCAGGTGGCCCCGAAATTCTGATGGAGGGAGTGTTTTACGGAAAAAACAGTGAAGATAGGTGTTTTTCAAGGCTTTCACCAAGTGAGCCCCTCACTCACCCTCACCCCCCCCCCCCCCCCCCCGGAAAAAAATTCCTGGCTATGGGCCTGGAATAAGTACTGTACAGTTCGACCGAATATGGTCACAAATTGCCGAGAAATTTAATGTTCTCTGGGATCTAGCGGTCTCTAAACTTTTGACGTCGACTGCATGTGAGTGCGGAGACCGATGCGCGCTGTCAGGGAAATAACCCGAAACGAACGTGCGGTACAAGTGCGAAGGAAAATTATGCTGGTCGCAAAAGTTGAACGGCTTACGCAGCTGCGAGTGACTGAGGCTCAAGTTTATAGAAAACAGATATGGCTGGAGGAGAGCTAGCAAGACATATCAGCCAAATAAGTTTGGCGATGACAGTATAATAATAATATGATAATAATAATAATATTTGGGGTTTTACGTCCCGACACCATGATATAATTATGAGATACGCCGTAGTGGAGGGCTCCGGAAAATTTGAACAGTACGCTGGCTTCTACCATTTTGATTACATCGAAATGCGACCGCCGCGGCCGGGATCGAACAACTTCGGTGATAAATGTCTGAAAGAATTAACATTAATGCGAAAAAAATCGGTCGTACATGAACGACGCTAGGAGATAAGTGTAGCAGCTGAAAAGACATTTTCCGTACACGTGGAAATACCTAATCTGCGGCATTATACGTCGCGAGTGACCTGCATCGCTATCTACGACTCCGCTGCACGATAACCCATAAGCGAACAAAACGGACGCCACCTTAGCCTCGTTTCATCGTTTCGATAGGCCTTCAGTCACGTCTGTTACCATTGCAACAGCAAAGAGTTGCAGTGTCGCCTTCTGATACAGCTTTCAATAAAGAAAGAAAGCAGTGGGCATGTGGTATGTATTGCTGATCAACAAACAACCCCCACCCCCCTCCCACGGTTTTATTTTTTTATTTTGGCAGATCCCTCGCTTCCTCCCGGAGTCTAAGCGTTGAGCATCTCGAAGTAAAAAGACACCAGCGAAGCCAGAAATCCTAAAAGTAATAATAAAACATAACTGAACCAGATCGCTATAGTGGTGAACACAAGAGACTTACGCTAGCAGCTCTTATTGTTACGGTTATGCAAATCGGGGGCATAGCCAAAAACTTTTTCAGAAAGGTGGAGGGGGGAGGGGGGGTTCCGACGCGCTCGTATACAAAATGTGTAAATTGCTGGGAGTGTTTGAGCCGCGCAAACCAACCCCGCCCGCCCGGATACGCCGCTGATGCAGCCGCTCAGTCATGCACTACATAGATTCCGCGTTTCGCAGTTTCAGGAAACGGGGCAAACGGCGTTATGCCCAGCAGTAGCTCGAGCAAGTTCCTGAACGGAAGCGTGGGTATGATAGATGCACCGAGCCATATCTCGAGAACAAGAAATACGGTAGCAGTGACGTCACTTCGGCGAACGAGGGGAATCGACCCCGCACCCTCCGTTGCAAAACTTCCGCAAAGAGCCGCCCAGATGCACTTTTAAGCAGTCGCTCGCCTCTTGTCCTCAACGCCGTCCCCGGGTTACGTAGTGCGCGAAAGAAAGAAGCGCACGCACCATCTGAAACACCAGGCCAGCTGAGAGAAGAAGGGAGGGAGGGAGGGGTGCAGAGGTTGGATAGGCGTGTTGCGTAAACGCGTTACCACGTGTTCCACCGCGTCTCATCGAAACACGCGAACGGCGCACGCACCCTCTCCCAGCCATACGGATATATACATCTGGTGGTGGGAGTGGCAGGTGGCAACAACACGGCACGCGCTTCAGCAGCATGTCTGGCAGCAAACGGCGCATGCATAGAAATTGAGAATCTCGCAGGTATTTGCAGTAAAGGCAGCCGCAAAAGCACACATATAGCATCGTACCTGCTTCAAGTTCGGACGGTCCCTCGCGGAACCAATTCAACATCTTCCTCGGAGATCGCGATCCGTTTTTGGAGAAGAGTGTCCGACGAGTACGGGCCACCAGCTGTGGGAGACAAACTTGGCGACGATAGTCCTTCGCCGACGGCACTCAGTGACCACAAAGCGACAGGCGATGCTTTTGCGAGAACTACGCCCGCCCACTGAGATGTCCGAGTAGAGATTCCACGCACTCACACACACCCCCGGACGATCGCAAGAGCACGCTGACTCGCGATAACGTCAGAGGGACGCATTCTCTCTCAAGGAAGATCTTTCTTCTTCTTTTTTTTTTTCTTCTTATCCTGTTTCGACGCTCGGAACTGGAGGTGTCGGCGGCGACGCTAACGCGCCTCCCTGGAGCTTACCGTCGCCGTGCCGGTTTTAGCTTACCGTGTGACGCGAAAACGGCACTAGTCCGAAGTAGCGCGCTCACTCGAAATGCGGGCCAACAGCGCAGTAGTCGCGCGCGCGTCGGTTGTGGGGGTAGCAGCGAGAGAGAGAATAAGCGCAAAAAAAGTTAACAGACGTAAGAGAAACGGGACCAAACGTGGCGCCATCTCGCGGCCGCGTGGTGCAACGAGAGACGGAGAGAGAGAGAAGGATGAACGTTATGGGTTGTGGAGAGGAGAAGAACAGCTCTCTCGCGTCACAACACACAGATGAGAGAAACCGCTCTTTCTCACGTGTAGGAAAGGGAGAGAGCGTGTGAAGGGGAGGGAGAGGACCCAGCTGTTTTCGATGACGACGATCCAGATCGACGTTGGCGAGAGATTGAGGGGGGCGCCGATGAAAGGTTTATCAACAAAAGTGTCCTTTTAAAAGCGGGCCGAGCGACAGAAGAGCATGCCTTTGCGGAGAAAGATAAGAGTTGATTTGAAGAAGAGTTCAGTGGGGTATAGCATGAGGGGTGGCCGAACGAGTGCAGTCCGAAGGAGGACAGCACGTAAAAGGGAGCGGTCGCGGACGAGAGAGGAAGAGATGAATTAAAGAGAAAGAAGTACTCGGGCCAAAGCGACGTCGGCGCCGTCCCGACTGGTCGACAGAGACGACGCCAAGGCCAAAGCTAGGGAGTGTATGGTGTATGCGCGGATGTGTGTGTATGTGTGCGTGCGTGCGAATGTCTTCGTCGTCGGCGGCGGAACGCGTAGCTATACCAAGGAAGTTAGTCGTTGGACGAGGGAAACAAATTTTGGCTCGCTTTCCTGGCGGTTGTTAGCGTTTGGTTTTGTTGTGGTTCCATGTTTAGAAGCGCACTTCTCTCTTCTTTTTCTTATTTTCGGAAAAGGACGACGTCGCGACGCTGTCGCGCAGAACGGAAGAGCCTCGTACACTAACGCTCGCCAGAAAGAGTTTCGCTTTTGCCGGCTCCTTTATACGATGTTGACACCGAGGCCACGCGCCCTCGACGCTGTATAACTGAGTGGATTGATTTGCATGGTAAATATATTTAACTGAAAGAGAGAACAGATATAAAATATAGGCGCTGCGGAAGATCATCCAAACCACCAGAGACCGAAAGGTGGCGGTAGAGATTGGCACGCATTAATTAACAGATAACGTCTGATGCTCATCTTATAACTTTGCGCGCGAACCGAACGTTGCCTTTGCTGTGACAAAAAGGTATAACATGGTGTGCTAATTAAGATAAGCAATATAATTGAGTCGACTGGTATTAAACGGTAGTAATAAATCATCTCCTGAACAGGACGAGACGTTTCGGCTCTCTGCCGTGAACTATGACTGGACGTTGTTAAGGAATTCAAATTTACACATTTCTGCGTAAACGCAGCGCGCTAACTCCGCAAGCACAATTTCTACCAGCAGCGTGAATTTAGAAGGTACATAGGCCCAACGGTTATAAATTCAAAGAACGAGCGTCATAGACATTGACTTTTCAACTTTGACGTTCGTCACGACTAGTTGTGCTAATTATAATTTAGCGGGAAACATCACGCATAGCTGTAGGACAACTTGTTAAGGTTGAAGACTGGACGTGCTGGCACATAGCATCACTGTAGATTGTATAGCGCAACTAATCGACGGGACACAATAAAGACACGCACACAACATTGCGCTCTGTTGCGTGTGTATCTTTCTTGTGTCCCTTCTCTTAGTTGCGCTATAAAATCTACAAGAGGACAGCGATCTCGTCAAACGTGGTATAGAGCACATAATTAGGTACCAATATTTTGATAATTGCGTACTAATGCTACCTTTATAACAGTACGTACAGGCGGGATGGAAAGAAACGCGAACAACGCGGCGCGCTGTTTTCATCACGCACGCACCTTGGTGGCGATAAAGAGCTAGAATGGTTCTTGATTGCATCACGGATGACTCTAGTGGCTTTTATTACCATCAAGGCTACAACCGCTTGAAAATAAATGCGAAGCAGTAGAGAATGTAGGTGCTGCACTGTTCGCGTTTCTTTCCATCCCCACTGTACTTCTCGCTATCAGAGGTTAATGGAACGAAAAACTGGCCTAGTCGACAGAGGCTAAGCCGGGGTAATTAATAGAACGGAAAATTAGCCTACTTGCAGGTTTACAATCCGCAGCTGCCTTGCTTCTTTCCCCCTCCGCCCCTTCCACACACACACACACACACACACACACACACACACACACACACACACACACACACACACACACACACACACACACACACACACACACACACACACACACACACACACACACACACACACACACACACACACACACACACACACACACACACACACACACACACACACACACACACACACACACACACACACACACACACACACACACAAAATCGCGATCGAGAAAAGCGTCAGACAAGGAGGTATACCATCTCTCTAATGCTGTTCACCGCATGCCTAGAAGAAATGTTTAAACGACCGGAATGCGGCGACAAAAAGGAATAAAGATTAACGGAGCGTATCTGAGCAACTTATAAGATTCGTAGACGACATGTGCACCTCAGCGATGACGGCGATTAATTGCAAAAATGATTATTTACTTAAACCTAAACCTAAAATGAATGTGCTGAAGACAGTGATAATGATTAATAGCCCACCGAAAGAGAAAGAGCTCGGGATGAAAACCAACCCTTGGAGCTTGTACAAGAGTATATACAGGATGTTTCACATAACTAGAACGAAATGTTTTTTTTGTTAAAAAGTCGTTAACCGCCACCGAATGGAACCAACATACATATGGTTTGCCGTCATGTGGCGCTCGTTAGGGTATTTTTCATGCTGCGCCCAAGTGGTTAACTAACTAAGATCAATTATGAAAAAAGGCCAAGTTCGCCGCTTCAGGCCAAGTTCGTTTCGTTGCGTTGTAGAGGGAATTCCAAAACGACCGATTCAATTTTTGTGGCGACATACACCCTTGCATTTTTTAAATATCGCTCGAACTTTGACCCCTGGATTTGACCCGCCACGGTGGTCTAGTGGTTATGGCGCTCGACTGCTGACCCGAAGGTCGCGGGATCGAATCCCGGCCGCGGCGGCTGCATTTTCGATGGAGGCGAAAATGTTTGAGGCCCGTGTACTTATATTTAGGTGCACGTTAAAGAACCCCAGGTGGTCGAAATTTCCGGAGCCCTCCACTACGGCGTGGTTTTGGGACGTTAAACCCCAGATATTATTACCCCTGGATTTGGTAGCGCCTGTGACGAGATTTCCTACATAATGCGCATGCGCAGAGAGCACACACTAGCACGGGCGCCGTCTGCTGCGCTGTTTGCTTAGAGATGCGTGCACAATATCAGCATGATCTGTGCGATCGTGTGTTCAGAAATCCGCTGTGACGCTGATCGTCGTATCGCCAACCTCGTTTCATCTCGCCGATGTTAGAAACTACCGTATCCTTGGGTCGACGCTCGCGTGATATTATTATGTTGCGTGATTTTTTTTTTCTGTAGCGTTTAACAAGCTTCATAACAAACATGATGTCAGCATTCACAAACCAACCTCGGTTGTCTCTTGCCCTGCTTTCTGTTTTTTATGCACTTAACGTGCGTCATGGGCACAATAACGATAAGGAAATCGACAGATAAGGATAAGGTTGGTTTCTTAATACGGGCTTGAGCCGTGCTCCCTTAAGTGTTGCAGATATAAGCGTCAGTCCTCTCCCCACAGCGCTATACACTCTAGTGAGAACATCGATTATCCGCTTTCTAGAGCGAATGTCGAGAAAACATAGAGGCGGCGGTCGGAGTTCGCGTACTGCGCCAGCGGGACGGCACGGGGATTGTCCAGATTACGAAGCCGTATCCGAGCCGAGCTCAGTAGCACCGAGAGGGCCAAAACCCGCGAACGTGTTGCGCGGGCGTCTGGCGAAGAAGCCTGCGTTACATGTTTTCTGCTACGACGAGTAAATAGCGTGGGAAACGATGACTGCAGACAGGGGTGCTTCAATACCCTTAAAGAGCACAATCACGGGAGGGCGCAGGGTCCCCCAATAGAGGGGGGGGGGAGTCATTACAGCCCCCCCATCTGTTGGTGAGAGTCCTAAAGAGATATTTCACAATGAAAAAAAAAAAACCGAAAATTAAGCGACGACGTGGTTCCCACAATGGCCTGCCTTTGGTCCCTGGCTTTCCGGGAGTAAAGAGAAGTGAACAGTTCTAGGTCATTCCACGCCAAACGTCCCAGCCATTTTGTCGATCATCTCAAACGTACTAGAAAACGAAAATTGTGCTGATTTCTTGCATTCAAAACAGTGAGTCGGTAGAATATTTCGGAGAGAAACAAATTCTGGTCACGTGGGAGCCTTCCGAATTTTGCAGAATATCGTCGGGAGTGTTGTTTGTCTGAAAAAAAAATTATTCTGAAAGTATCGCTTACTGATTCAATACCACAGTTGGTTGTTTAAGGTGTTGGAAGCTCAATAATATTACTGCAATCTTTTTGCCAAGTACGCCTCCAGAAAATTTGTCAAAATGTTCCACGTTTGCATTTTTTTTTTCACTGTAATAACGCGCTTTGCATGAATATCTGAGTGATGACTACTTACTCCACACAAAGTATATCTTGCGTGAAAAATATTGTCAGACTACCGGTGCTTCCAAATTTTACGAGAAAAGATTACAAATTTGAGAAAATTCATCATTTTGGTCACATTGAGACGCAATTTACACCACGTGGTGCTCCAATTAAAGAGTCAGCTTCATACCTCAATCGCAAGCAAATAAATAGTTCTTCTTACATGGCAAGTTTTATCATTACAATTTTTGTTTTAAGGAAGAGAATAATTTTTGAAGTTCCCCATTGACGGGCTACCTTCCCATTTGGCCATACGGCAGCTTCCTCGTTGAAGTTCCCCTATATTTACTATAATATAGTCGGATACAACTTAAGAAGGCAAGAGAGGCCCCGCCCAGACGACCGAAGCGCGGCAGCCGATCGCCTCCGCGACTAAAGAAATAGTTCCGCTCATGCACGCGCCGATGTTCTCCGAAGGCGGAGCCACCGGCCGTCCCGCTCATGACGTCAGTCCCGAGTGCGCGCCCATTGGTGCAGGCTTGCGTTCATCCGCCTTTGAGGAGGAAATGCCGCTGCCTTCTAAAGTTGTACCCGACTATAATTTCTTCATCTAGTAGTAATTAAGGAACTGTCGATGCAAAACTCGCGCAAGTGCGAAGAGACCGCCCAACCACGGATTGTGTTTTCGTCCTCGTTACCAAGAAGTGGAACGCGACGTTCTTCGGAGCACGTTAAATTGGCCGTACCCGCGGATGGCCACTTTCGGAGGCACAGGTTCCTGGACCATGGACCCACGCGCAGCAGGCTTACGCAGCTTTCTACACCTATACGTGGTTTTACAGTGCCTCTGCAAGATCGGCCCGCCTTTGACCAAGCGACGATGTCTTGTGATGACGTCACGTTATGACGTCACTGGTGCAGCGACGTCATCGTATGATGATTTTTTTGTGTCACTTCGTTTGATGTCGACGGTCACTTTTCGAGTTTGATGAGAAATCTAAGGCTTTCGCCTTAATAAATACGACGGACATGACGCGTCATGGCGAACACATGCATGATACAAGTATGACGGCAGGCAAAGCGCCCAGCCCATCAAGCCCGCTTTATAAACAAGGTGCGTGATTATAGGACGCAAATTATGGCAACAGGCGAGTTCTCAGTCTTTGGCTTGTTCCCAAAAGAAGGAGTACATGAAGAAAGGATGCCGATTGCGCCATTCACCATCGGCAAACAAAAGCTGCACCCTACGCCCCTCCCGGCTTCACACGTTTCGTAACACCCGCCGCGACGACGGAAAAGTGGCTGTGCAATTATGTGCTGTTTGCGAGGTCGTGGGTTCGATTTCTGGCTGCGGTATCTGACGTCGGAAACCCTCGTTACAGTGACCATTGAAACTCAGTAACGTATCGTTTCGGGCGTGTTGGTATGGCATAGTGCGGTTTTTAAATGCGAAGCATTTCTTAGCGACCCTTTGGCACTTCCAGCGTTTTTCTATCTATCTATCTATCTATCTATCTATCTATCTATCTATCTATCTATCTATCTATCTATCTATCTATCTATCTATCTATCTATCTATCTATCTATCTATCTATCTATCTATCTATCTATCTATCTATCTATCTATCTATCTATCTATCTATCTATCTATCTATCTATCTATCTATCTATCTATCTATCTATCTATCTATCTATCTATCTATCTATCTATCTATCTATCTATCTATCTATCTATCTATCTATCTATCTATCTATCTATCTATCTATCTATCTATCTATCTATCTATCTATCTATCTATCTATCTATCTATCTATCTATCTATTCTATCTATCTATCTATCTATCTATCTATCTATCTATCTATCTATCTATCTATCTATCTATCTATCTATCTATCTATCTATCTATCTATCTATCCGCCTACGTCTGGGTACTCTCGTAATCACCTCTCTAACTTAGTGTACACCAAAATTGGCATGGTAGGGTAAGCGGATTTGACGAATATGACTCTCTGGTCACGACATGAATAACGTGAAAGTCCTGTTGCGTACGTCGACAAACCCTTTCCTCCAGAACGCGTATACCACGGGCCGCGGTGTACGGGTATGCGCCACAGGTGATTGACAGTTTATATCTACCCAGGAATGGCGAGAACAGCCGTTGGTAATTTAAATGCGAGAGCGTTAAGAAAAACCGACATTGGCAGCGTTGACCCGACGAATGGAAAGGATAAAAATTAGGATCCCAACAGGAATCGAACGCAAGCATTCTGCGTGGCAATCACGTATTTTACCACAGAGCCACTCCAGGTCTATAAACTGGTTTGTAAAAACAGCCTATGCAGGCGTAATGTCGGTGCAATATCAATTGTGGTTGTGGTGCTGGCTATCTAATTTTACAATAGAGCAATAAGTACTACTTATGTACTCCTTATGACTACTTATGTACTCCTTATGACTACTACTTATGAACTATCTTTAGTGGGTCACTTTGACTCTCTTTAGGAGAGTCGTGGGACGCACAACTTTCCAAAATAGAGTCAGCATGTCCTTTTAAAGAGAGTTATACATCCCACGACTCTCCCAGAGACAGTCAACGTGACTCTCTAAAGAGAGCTATACATATGAAAGTCACACGTGTAGCAAAA
This sequence comes from Rhipicephalus sanguineus, assembly GCF_013339695.2. Taxonomy (NCBI): domain Eukaryota; kingdom Metazoa; phylum Arthropoda; class Arachnida; order Ixodida; family Ixodidae; genus Rhipicephalus; species Rhipicephalus sanguineus. Next base: position 28,073,750 of record NC_051184.2, read on the forward strand.
CATAGTGAAATGACACCCTCTTTTTGTTAGAGTGAATCATCACTTGCGCAGTTTTGAAGAGCTCAACTATCTTTACATAGATAGGCTAACTCTTTACGGGAGAGGGCAATCGACGGCTTGGAAATACAGTTACCACCCAGCTTGTCAATCGATTCAGCCTCGACGATTTCGCGGGTTAACTGATTCCCTGCTGATACGAACAATCTCGATGCGAACCATATGGTTTCCTGTTTCAAGATAAACATTTGCGAGTTAGCGCCTTTGTGTGTCGCTTCTGCATTTGCACGTGTCGTTTCTTGCGCTAAAAACCTCATTACACCATTTAAAAAAGCGTAGGCGTATAAAAATTAACTAGGATCACTTTACTACGTCATACCTTATAGCTGCCGTTGCCATTTTGGAACGTTAAGGCCCTGTTACCAATCAATAGACGCTCTGTAACGCAGCCTACGAGTTTTCTGGCACAAGATGTAGCAGTAAGTGGATGTTTATTTGGGAAAATATATGCAAATGGAAATTCAGGAGAAGGAAATATTTTTACTGGTGACCGTACTAACGTGACTACCTGACCGCTGCCCGCCGTGTTGGTCTAGTGGTTATGGAGGTTGAGTACTGACCCGAAGGTCGTGAGATCGAATCCCGGCCGGGTTTGCCGCATTTAGATGGAGGCAAAGTGCTAGAGGCCCGTGTGCTTAGATTTAGGTGCGCGTTAAAAGAACCCCAGGTGGTTAAAAGTTTCCGAAGCCCTCCACTACGGCGTCCCGCGTAATCACATCGTGGGTTTGGTGCGTAAAAAACCCCAGCAGTTGTTATTAGCTGACCCCTGAATGGCGGTGAGCAGTGGATGAGGGAGTCGAGAATAAAGGACAGGGAGTGAGGGACGAAATGGAGATGGAATGTTAACACATAAGACTCAAAGAATTGAAGGGCCCGCTGATAATGCTACGGCGTGCTTTCCGCATAGCGACACGAAGTTGCGCAGAAGCCGACGCTACAGGCGGATTGAGACAGTTGGCGCCATCTCGAAGGAATAAAGGCAAACGCGAGAGTTTTTCAAATTCGATCGGGTTCAGAAAGTTCGCGTTCCACATGGTGGTCGCTTCGCCTGTCGGCGTGAAGTGGCTTGTCTGTAAGCTGAAGTGACTGACCTCCATTTATCGCTTATCTCTACCCGTGACACGTCGAACGTCTGTATGTGCACTACACGACATACTCGCTACCGGCTACTCCGCTCGAGGTTTAAGCGTTTAAATAATTTCCCGGGTGAAGCGTGACTGCAGATTATCCTGTTGGCGCCATTGGCGTCTTGTTTCTACCGCATAAACTACGCATGCATCACTGCCAAATGTACGTTGAAAAAGTGTGATACATTTCACGGGTATTTGTCAACTTATTGGTGTATACATAAACTATATTTATGATTAAATGTGCTCTGTCTCGTCTCGCTCTGTGCCAAACTCTGTCGTGTTATACTACACTTCCTACGTTGTGGAGAAGTTTGTGACAGAGCTGGCGTCGAAATCTGCATTTCCCAACTAAAAAAACACTGTGCGATGTTGAACGTCTGAACGTTAGAACACCCCTGTATCCATTCCGTTGCTCCATTAGAACAGTGCATTATTCTGAGGGAACTAGGGGCTTGGCACTGCAAATTTCAGGAAATCGTGTTGAACCAACGCGGTCAAACTACCAACAACAAAAAAGGAAAGGGTGGGGGGAGGGCTCTGAAATTTGTGACGTCACGGTGACATTCAAGTGCTGAGATTTTCGCGCGAAATTCAAGAATGAAATCCTGACCTTCACTTTATCATCTATAAACGGATCTACGATGTCAATATTAGGATATATTAACGTCAACCGAGTTCTCGAAGAAAAGATTTATCAGCATAGACTTATTTTGGCATTTCACTATTAGTGTCCCTTTTAAGATTTCTCTCTCCTGAGCATTCCGCTTGGATTCGGGAGCTTACATTCGGCACACCGCAGCGGTGGTCGACTGGTTAGAGCGTTCGTCTTCCAATGCGGGAGGTGCTGGGTTCGACTCCCAGTGCCACCGGACTACTTCGCGGAGCAGTACATGTCCAGTAGCTCCGCCCCCGCAGCCTTCCCTTCATTGCCAAGAAAACCTGTCCGCGAGTATATATACTTACTTCGGCACGTCGCGATTTGCACGTCGCGAAATCGCGACAACAGGTTAGGAGAGGTTGAAAAACTCAGGAGCCCTTACCCTATCCGGAATATGGAGGCAAGCGGGGCTTCGCGCGTGCATGCCTGACTTATTACTCTTCTTTGTTTCTAATGCACTGCGCAATGCTCCCTCCTAACGGTTTACTTCCTCCGTGCCGGGAATTGGACCGTAATCCACGTGCTTAGCAGCGTAACACTTCAGTTGCTACATGCAGGCAACGAAAACGATCACGCGTTCATATCCAGACAACAATGAAATGTGGCAACGTGAACTGACAAGTGGCATCGATAAATGATCAAATTTCAATATCAGAAACGGCTGATTGCCGAGAGTCCACGATCGAAAGAGCATGAATTATTCGAAAAGAAAATGTCACATACAAAAATACACATGTGAGCGTTGCAGCCTCGAGGGCCGCATCTGTCTACACTGTCGGTTTTTACTCGTATATGTGCGATGCCGCCATCACCGCCGAAATGTGCAACTCGTAACAAGCTTTGCTTGAAGAACATGAGGCTCGAACCTGAGAGAGGTGATCGGCTGCTGCTGCTGTATCTGCTCCTTGGAGACACGAGCGCTCGCTTGAGCTTCCTCATAGCGCTGTGGCGACGACAAACTGCGTTCTGGACCGCGACGAGGCGATGCCTCGGACACATCTCTAATGTTATTTTCCTTCCTTTCTTTCTTTCTTTTTTTTTGTCGGATACACTCTTTCCTTTAATTGAACGTAATAATGGAAGAAGCGCGCGCGCGCGACGAGGTCAAGGTTGCACCACGATCACACCGAAAGAAACACGGGGAATGCTGCTGGCGTCGTTTCAGATGTTACGAGTGACCTTGGACGCTTAAGAAAACACGGGCGCTGAGAGGGAAGTTTGTAAACTCCACCCTCGACAGCTACGACATGGACCCGGAGGAACGATCGATATCGTTTCGCGTACAGTGAAGGGAGAGGAGGAAAGAATAGAGAGATGTAGTCGATACCGTTCAATGAGTCATTCGAAAATCTGTTCTAATCAGTTTGGATAGGAAAAGGTTTCTTCGCTATTATTGAGAAAATTAGGTCCACGCTTCTCGAACGCTGAGGTGGTTACGGGTTCGGTCCGCTACCAGCGGCGAGTTGCTTTTTCGTGCACTTCAATTTCTTTTTGTCTCATAACCCCCCCCCCCCTCCGCCTTTCGTTGGTCGCATCCGAAAGAATACAAGGTCCGCAATGGATGCAAAAATGAAAATGAAGCGATGACGTGCTTCTCAGAACGGCCCTACCATTGGTCCCCGGCTTTCTCGGGGTAAGGTTAGGAAGCAAGCAAACAGTTCTCATAATACATCAGGGGTCCGTGGTCGCCATTATCGTAAAAAAACATGCCTAACGATAACCCTGCGAATATTGAACAATGACGTGAAAGGTAACACTAAGCATAGGCGTGCGCAGGGTTCCCCTTAGGGTTGGGGGCGAAGGTTCATAGCGCGCCCCTCTTCTTAGGTGACTAAGGGGGGCGGCCGCCCCCCTGCCCCCCCCCCCCCCCCCCCTTGCGCACGCCCATGAGACTAAGCAAAGGCAGGGAGAAGAATTGGCGCCCCCCTTTGGATGGTTAGGGGAGGGGGGGGGGGCTACCCCGCGTGCGCACGCCTATGCCCTTTAGTACCATTTCTATTCAAACTACAAACAACGCCGATATGCTTTCCTTGGCTTCGGTATCTGTTGGCTTTCATACGGCTGTATTTAAACGAAAATGGGGCTCTTCAATCGACTACCCTGCTCTAGTTCCGTATTTCGACTGGAATTCCGGATTGTTTCCTCGCATTTTGGTCGTTTCGGCAAAATAAGGGAATTTCCGAAACTTTCTAGGTTACGTCCTACTTTCGTTGATTTATCTAATGCAACCGTTGAGCTGCGATGCAAACCGATCGATAGACGAAGAAGGTAACACAAAAAAAAAAAAAAAACGTTTATTGACCCTACACTTTAAGAAAAATGGTGTCCTTTGACTCTTTTTTTTTTTTTTGCCACACGTGTGACTCTCACATGTATAACTCTTTTTAGAGAGGCACGTGGACTCTCTTTAAAACAGTCGTGGGACGCACGACACTCCAAAGGAGAGTGACCGTGTCTCTTTAAAGCGAGTTCTACATCCCAAGACCTTCCCAGAAAAAAAAAAAAAGTCAAAGGACACCTTTTCTTAGAGCGCACAGTAATAAGGGGAGGTAGTCTGACATTGAGTGTCAACTACCTGCCCAGCTCTATTTATTTATTTATTTATTTATTTATTTATTTATTTATTTATTTATTTATTTCGTTACATCGGGTTCATGTCCAAAACATAGCGCCAGTAACGCGTTTCCAGCTCTCATGACAACTTCGTTGCCGTCAGAGAGGAGGACGAAGTGTGTTAATAAACACGAATCTTCGTACAGCCATCATGTCTCCTGCTTTACATATATGATTTACCCGGCCGCTGAGACTGTAATTTCGGTCTTACAAAGCGTACTGTCACAGCAAAAACGGCCGTACTGCGACGGCGAGAATGTATTGCGTCTCTCACAGTGCGAATGTAGCGTCATTTCCATATAACGGCATAAGTGAACTTAACGCCCGTTCGCGTGCGTGACCGCGCGACGAAACAATGTAGGCTGAGAATGCCACACATGTAATTGGGGGGGTGGGGGGGGGGGTGGGGGGGGGGTTGTACAACCCCCCAAGTCACAAGTCAACCCCCCAAGTCAACTCCCCCAAGTCGCCAGATCACACACATGTGGTTTGCGGGGTACACCCCTCCCCCTCCGTATATTTTCACACTTGCATGTATATAACATACATACACACATACAAACGCGCGCAAAAACATGCATAAAAATTGGTTGAACCCTCGCCCCCCCCCCCCCTCCCCGAAAAAAAATTCTGGCTATGCCCTTGCTCCTGTTCCATGTCATCTTGGAAAGGGATAACAAAAGCTTCATTCGAGGCGTGTACAATCGTTTCCGGCAATAAAACTTTGAAATATATGCATGACCGTTTTATACAGTTTGCCACAGCTGCACAGTACAAACGAAATACATGGCAGACGACGTGATAGAGTTTAAGGACGGCATATACTTTTTTTTGTTTTTCGGTGCTGCACGCGATCTATCTGTCATTCCGCTGTCGTTCCCACTTTGCATAGGGAGGAAATAGAAGAAGAACAGAGCAGCTGTGCCTGCGTTGTTTGAAGCGGACGTCGAGTGGCTCGAGCCGAACACCCGTAGTTGCGAGCGTTCCAAGTATAGACCAGCTCAATGTCGCAGAAAAATACGGAGGCTTCGCCTTGAAGAGAGATACGCGATAACGTTATCGGGACCCGTTCGCACAGCCCTCTCGATCGCTTTTCATGCTCTTCGCTTCTCGATGTAGTACACCTCCACCGTGCTGTGAAGAAAGGAACGTCTGGTCGCGCTACATTTGCCGTTGTAAGCTCTCCTATATATAGGGCGCCTGTTGCAATTACGGTTGCGAAGTGCCATCTACGCGTCTGTAAGGCGGTACGCGCACCTCTGCACACATTGTTTATGTTGTGGCTGATGATGATTATGATGGTCATTAAGAAATATAGTTTATCCCGTTGTAATGGGTTGACAGTTTTCAATCACGCATTCGATAATCAATTCACCTGGCGTGACGCCTATGGCGCGATTCTACTCTTCAGGCACGCAATATTACACACGTTACTGACTCCTCGCCCGCCATGACAACTGTATAAGGTATTTCTCCGAGCAGTTTCAAGCACCGGAATGGCTCTGCGGTAGAATACATGACTGCACTCTTGGGTTCGATTCCGACTCGAACACTGATTTTTATTCGTTTGCACGCATCTGTCCGGATTTTCGCTCACGGACAACGCCCCCGACGCCGACACCGCATTTACTGCGTTAACGCTATCGCGTTAAAACAATACTCACGGCGATATAGCGACATATGTGTGACGGAAGTGTGTGCGAGCGCAGTTGCAACCTTCGCTTGTCAGTCGCGTTCGAGCATATTGTCTACGGCTTGTGGGTTCCGCGCTTAGCACCGTTTTTTGAGACTGTTTACGAGACCAATGCAAATGAGCAGGAACGACAGGATCAAAAGTAATAATCGCGTTTGCGTCATTTATTGATAATAGATATGCCGCTATACCGCATAAACAAGGTGCGGAGGGAGATATGCGTCAGCTACGGGAGGCGTGGGTGAGCTCGCCTCGCCTCGCCTCGCCCCCCCCCCCCCCAAACCCTTCGAACTTTACGGCCCCCTTCTTGACCGCGCGGGCTACATACCTTATGAGCTAAATAACCGGCTGCATTTTGTTCTAGACGTGCAGCTGTAGTGCTGGGGTGAACCATGCGTACATTAACGTTCAAATTTTGATGAAAAAGTAGATGTGTTTATATTGAGTCACCCTCAATGCAGTTTCGTTCAGCGCCTCACGTCGCCTGCCACCTTTCTCTCCTCAACGCGACGCAGTTTGCCCCTCCCCCCCTTCCCACCTCTCTTTTGAAGAGAATGGAAAACATAACGCCTCCGTAAAGAAGTACTTGTATGTCGTTTTTCGTTTTGCAACGGTCTGTCTTGTTGCACGTGCGCAATCAACTTCCACGTGCACACGTTCAAAACATGATTAAATTCTTCGGTTGGAATCAAGCATTCTGCCCCGTCGTTCCTGTCGTACGTCTCTTCTATGTGCCGTAAAAGTTATCGCGAAACGACTGCGTAGCTGGCGCGCCTACCGTCTTGCAAATCACTTCTCTGCCAACTTTTTACCTGTGAGTCAGTAAGTAGCCCGATGTGCCCTTACGACATCAACATCGCTAACAGGTAACTTGGCCCAAGGACTTTACCCTCTCAGGAGCGCTCCCATTCCAATCCGTCACTGTAAGAAATCCTCAACATCACACACACACACGCGCACGTAGGCGTATACACAAAGGCGCGAGTGCAGTCACGCAAAACAGAATGTCCCGTTTTGTGTGCGAGTGCGTGAGCACTCTCCTTCTCCTCTTCGGTGTCACCATGACAACGGGCCGCGTACAACTCTGGGCCGGAAGGATCAATTCAACCTCACCCTCGAGGACATGCTCGCGGCTCCGCACGCGACGATTCAACGTAACAAGACTCAAGTGGCCGCCTTGCTTCTTTTAGAAGGAGACAAAGGTCACTCAGACATGGTTGCAAGAATTGCACACCACGTGCTGGCTAAAATCGGAAACTATACCGTCGGTTACCGGGAAAATGGGGAGAAGCGAGACTTTGCGTCTGTGTGCACAATACTTTCTTTTTCTTTCTTTCTTTCTTTTCTTTCTTTCTTTCTTTCTTTCTTTCTTTCTTTCTTTCTTTCTCTCTCTCTCTCTCTTTCTTTTTTTCTTTCTTTCTTTCTTTCTTTCTTTCTTTATTTCTTTCTATCTCTCTCTCTCTTTCTTTCTTTTTTTCTTCCTTTCTTTCTTTCTTTCTTTCTTTTATTGCGCTATGATCCCTTCTAACTGTTTCCTTCCTCTATGCCGGCAGTTGCACCTTCATCCACGTGCTTAGCAGCGAACACTTAAGTAGCTACATGCGACAACGACAGTGCACGCGTTCATTTTTGTCCCACCACGGTGGCTAGTGGTTATGGCACTCGACTGCTGACCCGAAGGTCGCGGGATCGAATCCCGGCCGCGGCGGCTGCATTTTTCGATGGAGGCGAAAATGCGCGTTAAAGAACTCCACGCGGTCGAAATTTCCGGAGCCCTCCACTATACGGCGTCTCATAATCATATCGTGGTTTGGGACGTTAAACCCCAGATTATTATTATATTACGCGTTCATATTCAGGCAACAATGAAATGTGACGACGTGAAATGCCAAGCGACCTCGATGAAAGATCAGATTGTCATATCAGAAACGGCCGATCACCGACAAGCCCACGGTCGAGAGAGAGTCAATTATTGTAAAACGGCGTATGCAAATATATGTATACGGATGTAACCGGCGCACCATCGAGGGCCGTATTTCTTAGCATTCGCGGGCGCCGGGTCCTTCGCGAACGAAGCCACCTAAATCTGCGAGTTGTAAGATGCTTCGCTTTAAAAAAAAAATGAGACGATTTAGAGTAACATACACTCCACATTGGGAAGGGCAAGCTATCCCAAGATGGACGGACACATTATAGCAGGGAGCATGATATCAGAGTAAAGGGGGACGATATAGTGTGTACACTGTGTGTTCTACTATGGGACAGCCTCACAGCCCCGGTAAGCTGCCCTCGACCTTCAAGAAATATCCCGAATCTTTGCTCAAACTTGGATCCACGGTTCTGACACAACACAGGATATGTTATTTTGGTTTTACAACTACTGCCATCTACTGAAAGAATATACGGTGGAACATGTAGAGTTCTGCTGGAATGTCATGGATAGGAGTATACGTGTAAAATAATTAAGAGAAACTTGGCACTCATTATCGTCATGTCGTTCGCAACACGCTGTAACCGGATGCTCTGACATCACCAAAACATGCCAAATAAGCGTCCCTGTACTTAGTGCACTGTGTTATAGTTCCCAGATTCATAGTATTCCTCGATAAGGTGTAAAACGAAATCGGCGCAATGTATGCACTATAAGCAGTGGTAAAGATTCAAATCTTGCATACGGGGGTGAATACGGTAAGCAATTTTCTTAGGCATATTGAGTCATACGAGTGGATTAGTATTGTAGCGTTGCTATTTTCTGGAATGTAGGCGATGCACCACCTTACGCCATATCAACTGTTTATACACGAAGAAGGAAGATCTCCCCAGGAAAAAAAACAAACAAAAAACGCCAGGCCTGCGCGGACAGCACAGCACAGTCACAGCGAAAGCTAAAAGAGCGGTATTTTTAGAGCCCGTTATAAACTCTTTTGTGGCTACTAATACAAGTACACTAGCAACGTGCCAACTACGCCACAAATCATAATTTTTGTGAAGTTGGGAAGCACCCACCACGACATTATTCGTCATTCTGCCGAGAAGTGAGGTACCATCCGTAAGGCGTCATGCGCACTTTGTTGATGCGCCGGCTGATGACGATGAAGAATTATGGCTGAGCCCTTTGTAATGGGTTGGAAGCTTTAAACGACCCACTAGTTACGTAATGCGCATTGTGTGACGCCCGGTCGTTATTTAACTCTCCCACCACGCATTATAACATACGTTAACGTGAGGAAAAGAGAGGAGAGAGAGTTTACTTCAGGGGCGTAGCCAGAAATTTTTTGGGGGGGGGGGGTTCAACCATACCTAATGTATGTTCGTGCGTGCGTTTGTATGTGTGCGTGCCTATATGCGCAAGCAAAACTGAAAATTTCGGGGGGGGGGGTTTGAACCCCCCATCCCCCCCCTTGGCTACGCCCTGGTTCCTTTAATGAGACCGTGGCATGCGTGGCATGCCACGGTTCTTGTCCACGCGTGCCGCGTGGACAAGTGAAAAAGCTATTTCCGCAAGAAACGCTGAACTTTATATTTCAGTATCTTCAAAAGGGATCCGAATTGGGCTTTACGCGCAATTATGCAGCCGCAGTATCGGAAGAGTAATTCATCTGTGACCACTCTATGGGCGTAACATTACCGCGGCCCATATGGTGCGTCGTGCTCATTTTGTGACGCCCCAATCCGCAATGTGACTGCCGGACATACCTAGATCGCTGGATTCACGGACCGTTCCACCGCCCACTGTTCGCACATGCGGCTAGCACCGGTCGCGCGACCAAGTTTAAGTCGCAAGCGGTCGCGAATGACCGCTTTGGTCGCAAAGCGACTACTTGGCTCAGTCGCTCTCTGCTCGTCTTCTCAGTCACGCGGCTGCAGTCGCAAACCTCTAAAGTCTCTAGATTTTTTTTTCTATCCTCTTTGTTAAGTAGCGACAACCATGAAGCGCCACCGACGAATCTAGCTCATTGGCCCCCGCTCACTAATGACGGGGACATTAGCGGAGGGAGAAATGCGCGTCGCGCTCGCATATTGTCATCTGAAAGGTGCATGGCTATGTACTTAAACGTACACCCGTCCACAAAAGTTTAGAGAACGTGGGTTCAACCGCCGAATGCGAATTTCTGCTTGTTAGTGCACGGCGCTTCTAACTAGCAGATAGCTGCGTAGGTCGCAATAACTACAACAGACTGGAAATCTGTTTGGAGGCTATGTCTCAGACAAATCGGGAATATAGCTTTATCGGAAATTTCGCGTTCCGCAAACTTTGGTTGGGGGGGGGGGGGGGGGGAGGGGCCGTGGCTTTGTAAAATCTGATCGGTTAGGAAGAACATGGGCGGCAAGCCGGCGCGTGTGAGAGAGGGTCGGAAGAGGAGACAGTGTCGTACTTTGGTAAAAGTAAAAAATCTAGGGACTTTAAACCAGTCAAATGTGCAAGAACAGGATGTCAGCTTATTTTACGGGGCAAATGCAGCGCAAGCAGACGTGAATTCTGGGTGGCGGACGGGGGTAGGTCGCACGCAGGTGTGAACATCGGTAGCGTGCAGAGTCGCTGTTAGATGGTGAAGCATCTTATAGCGGAGTTCAATCCGGTGGTGGTGTGCGGCGTGACCACCCTTACTGCGCATGCGCAAGCCTTCTCCACACACCCCTCTCCCATCCTCCTCTCCACTCCCCATTTCCCCTCCTTCCCCCTCTCCCATCTCATCTCCACTTCCCCTTTCCCCTCCCTTTCCCTTGTCCACTTCCCCTCCCTGAAACGCGGGCTCTACATGCCGAAACGCTGCTTCGCATCGCCTCAGGTCCCCTTTAGCGGGAGATGGTGTGATTTTAATTGTCACTCGCCGCGCGACCGTTGCAAATCGCAAGTGTGAATGAGCCTTTGGACTTCATACATGAAGCAAATTTATATGCGTGTACTTATGACACCGCGTAGTACTATGCCTAAGGGCAAGATTTATATTTCAAAAAAAATCAGGGAACTGTTGTATTGGAACATCATTTTTTTCTTATTGAGTGGTGTAGAGCTGAAGACCTCATTCTATGTTAAAGAGCTCGGCTGTTAAACATAGAAAGGAGCGCGTGTGGCAATGTGATTATGAGCGACGCCGTAGTGGAGGGCTGGGAAATTTCGACCACCTGGGGTTCTTTAACGTGCACCTAAATCTAAGTACACGGGCCTCGAGCATTTTAGCCTCCAACGAAAATGCGGATGCCGCGGCCTGAGATTCGATCCCTCGACCTTAGTGTCAGCAGTCGAGCACCATAACCACTAGACCACCGTGGCGGGTAGACGCTGACTGTATACGACGCGGCTCTTGCGAAGGAATAGTAAATGCCTTTCGAGCTTTACATAGCAGGTATAGGTTTGTTGACATGAAAGTGGCTGCAAATTAACAATACTCATACCCAGGAATTCGGGACATCGCTTTTAGTTCACCTTTTTTCACACCACGTGGCGTACGGACCTTCAACGTTCAAAATTCGCGCGATGACGCTTGCCGTAGTCGCGCGATTCGAGAATACCACAATACATCAAAAAAAGCACGACGACAATATCCGCTACAAGCAGCGAGCGCGAACCTAAATCGACGACTGATAACCGCAGCACATGCAACGAGCGGCCGGTTGGGCTGCTGGACCATGAATCAGCAGTTCTGTTGCAATGAAAGGAGGCTTACATGTCGCTTGGCTGGGCTTGATAACGACGAGCTCTCGAAAGAGCGTGCTGCCCTTCTTCGCATCCCCTGCCTCTTCAATATATTTCGTCCGATTATATTGTTGTTGGCTCCCACGGGTTTCCTAAAAGTTCTAAAGCAAGAACGTCCTTTAGCCCTGCTGTTTTTGTAGTGTGAAAAAACCTAACTTCCAGAAAATAACACAAGCTTGTGAGGCGGTGATGACGATCGCGGGTTTCAAAATGTGTAGACAGACGCTTGCCGTCCCTAATTTCAGTTGGTCTCTATTTATTAATTCAATATTTTGCGCTTTTAGAAGACGTCTTGCCGTGTTATATTCGCTGCCCACAGACATTTTTCTTTAAAGCTCAATTACCAGCAGAGGTAAAGCAACAATACCTTTGCAAGCACAATATTGTTCAATGATCTTAAAAAGAATCATTTTAATAAAGTCACCTTAGTTTCAACAGCGCCCCTAACAAGCTCTCGCGGCTATGCGCCCGTGTGTCTGAGAATAACAATAAGGCCGCCTGTGACATACAGCTTGTAAAACCGTATTGCCCGTAGTTGGGGTGGTTTACGAAATACCCCTCAGCTGTGGTAGGACATACATCCGCCAGACTGGTCGATGTTTAAATATTCGATTAAACGAACATGAAGCCTCCCTTAACAATGTATTGGTTTACACTTGCCTTCGCACTGCAAGTCCTGCGCATGCGCGCCCTGGTTTTTCGAAACCACGATGCTTGGGAAAAGTCAAAACCAGGTGGCCAGAGAATTGTGGGAGGCTTTTTGCATAAAAAGGGTGCCCAATGGGTTAGTGTGGCTTCCTTGAATATATATCGCATCGAATTACACTTTTTAGACAAGTCTTGATAACTCAAAGTAGGTTGTCATTCTGTTACCGTGATTGTCAATGTGACTCGCCCATGCGCGTGAAGCTACCTGGAATGCAATGTTCTTTCAAATAAAACAGTTTTTAGTTTGGCACCGGTCCTGTCATTTCTTGTCCTCGTTCCTTTGTGCATCCACATTTTTGTCAGACCATGCACCAACTAGCCCAAGAACGCGTTTTAGTCGATAACTAAAGACGCCGGAAATCACCGACTTCTTATGCTCATGACATGCTACCCAGGCCGCGTTTTCCTCTCCGCTAAGTGTTGGTGAAAGAGGGATGAAACAGATTAGACTGATAAAGTATCGTGAAACCCGCCTTCTTGTTTGACTGCCTATGCTGATCTGCAACCCTTCAGGGTGGTCTAGTGAATAAGGTGCTCGACTGCTGACCCGCAGGTCGCGGGATCGAATACCGGCCGCGGCGGCCATATTTTCGATGGAAACGAAAACGCTAGAGGCCCGTGTACTTAGATTTAGGTGTATGTTAAAGAACCCCAGATGGTCGAAATTTCCGGAGCCCTCCACTATGGCGTCTCTCATAATCATATCGGGGTTTCGGGACGCTAAACCCCAACAATTATTATTATTAATTATGCTGGTCTGTAGAATTGCAGGAGGTCGCGGCTGAAACCCGGTTCTTGCAACCAGCTTTATTCTGGACAAAATAGCTTGTTTCTGTTTTTACATGGTAAAGTTCGTTAAAAGTCTCTCGTCAGGGCCCATTTAATATTTTCATTACGAGTTGAAATCTCTTGCTTATGTTCGCAAGTGACGTGGAAGGTTCTCGAAAAGCCGTTTTATGTTTATTCTCTGTGTCGTGCCTTTGTTTACCGGTAGACAACGTAGCACCTCACGAGGCGATGTTTCTCAAATAGTGGATTACACTGAAAGTTGTTAAAGGCAAGCTGAGCAACCTTCCACGAATATCTTTCTTTTTTTTAGTCAATTAGTTCACTGCTGAGCGTGAAAAAGCGCGCCGAGAGGGACAGAAAACGAAAAGAAGCACACATACACATCGCTAGTGTGTGTGCAACCCTTAGCGGGGTGTACCCACTATTATAACAGCCGCAAGGCATTGAACTGCCCTGTTACCGTGCTGCCAGAAGGTAAACATTGCTGTCAACACAGGCCTTGTCCGCCTCGGTGGAGCAGTAAATATGGGGCTCGGCTGCTAACCGGAAGGTCCCGAGTTCGATCCTGGCCGCGGCGGTCGCATTTCGATGAATGCGAAATGCCAGGGGCCCGTGTACTGTGCGATGTTAGTGCCCGTTAAAGAACACCGGATGGTCAAGTATTCCGGAGCCCTCCCCTACGGCGTCTCTCATAATTATATCGTGGTTTTGGGACGTTAAATCCCGGATATTATTAACGCAGGCCTTACCTATACCACGGCGATGGTCTGCAAGTCTGCAAGCGCAGTTCTTTCCCTGCATTTCGTTACGTACCGTAGGCAATGTACTCTGTTTTCTTACGTGATGAGCCCAACTTTTTTTCTGTGTTGGTTCGTGGCGCTTCTAGAGTGGCCGCATTGAGCTTCTCGCAATGGGAGCTTAACTGAAGCCACGTGCTGCAGTCAATGACGCTGAAAGCAGTGTGCTGCAGTGCGCGACTCCCATCTCGCAGAAAGTGTGACCCCCTCTTAAAGGCATGGCCAACTTTTTGATTATTTTCATACTTAGTAGACACGATATTCGCCTGCTAAGTGACGGACCGAATTTGTCAGAAATCTTATATGATGAAATTCTTCGGTTTCCTCGCATCACTCATTACCATCGTCTCAATCGTACAGTAATGCCAATAAACACTAGAGGGTGCTAAGTAATATCATTATTAAGAGGGCAGTGTTGTATGGCTTGATATTTTCAAAGCTCCTAGTGACCCGGTGAGCTTGGAAGCGTGGGCACGTGCCATGCCAAGGAAAGATCGAAAGCGCACGCCTCGTGACTACGTTTGCGAGAAGAACTTCTCGTAGGCAAGGCCTATCATTCGTATAAAAAAAACGCACTGGGCCCCTTATGCATTAGACTAAGACGACTCGAAGGTGAAAGTTTTCTTCTTGTCGTCACTCGATGTGTCTGTTCTGCCCCACCCTCGAGCAAAAGCTTTCTGCACCTAACGTGGTTTTGCACTGCCTCTGTGATTGGCCAACCGATCACAGAGGCAGTGCAATGCGACAATGTCATGTGATGAAGTCACGTTATGTGACGTCATCATGCCGTCATAATTACGTGATCTTGGGAATGTGTGACGTCATAATAACGTCCCATCGTGATGTCATCACGTGATTTTTTGTTGACGCCGCCAACGCCGTGGAAGCAATTGGCTGATAAAGTGTGGCGCTGCTGAGTAGCGAGGTCGCGTGTTCTATTCCCTGCCACGGCGGTCGTATTCCGGCGGGGACGAAATGCAGAACACATGCTTACTTAGGTCTGTTAGATGCACGTTCTAGACCCCCGGCTGTTTAAACCTATCACAGAATCTCCCACTGCGGCTTGGCGATAATGACAATGGGGTTATGGCACGTAAAGGCCCTTAATGTATTACTGTTTAGGTAGGCCGCTTGGGGGCAACAAAAATAATGCATAAAAAACAACCTCGTACACACGCGTCATCATTAATGCGGGAGTGTCACGCACAGAGTTCTGCCTAAATTAATATTCTGCATGTTCCATCACAAGCATCTTCTTATCAATAATTCGGAAGTATCCATGTGAATGCGCACATGGATACTTCGGAATTACGCATGCTCTTGCCGTAGGATAAAAAAAAATCGAGATATAAAGGGAGAAGGCTATGATATTCCTCTAGTCTTGCTTGCTTTATTCGCTAGGCCATCTTCTGGGGCTGCTGTCGCATCCGAAAAGGTACGGCGCAGTGTGTCCGTATTTTGGCGGTGTAGAAGTAATAAATGGCTCCTCCTGGTCTCTGTATATATATTTTTTGCAGTGAGGTTGCAAGTTGTGATATCCCAACCCGACCAGACGCTTAATACGAGTGCGGTTTAAACCGATGCACCGTGAGAAAACAATAAAACAGGTTGAATATAAATGCTTCAAGCTTTCATTTGCGGTAATGCAATTTACATAAACCAACACTCTACCAGTTTCACGCCTTAGTAATACTACTACTACTACTACTACTACTAACTACTACTACTACTACTACTATAATACATAATAATAATAATAATAATATATTATTATTATTATTAGTAGTAGTAGTAGTAGTAGTAGTAGTAGTAGTAGTAGTAGTAGTAGTAGTAGTAGTAATAGTAGTAGTAGTATATAGTGGCGTTTGATGTCTCAAAACCACGATATAATTATGTGGGACACCGTATTGGAGTGCTGCAGAATTATTGACCACTTAGGGTTCTTTAACGTGCACCTAAATCTAAGATTTCTTCCAGTATTTTTATATACGGTTCGTCGACGCCCTGATTCCGTGCCTGAATAACTGCTGACATCTCGACCGAATCAAATGTCTTGTCGTAATCTATGAAGGCTATATGTAGGGGTTGGTTATATTCCGCGCATTTCTCTATCACTTGATTGATCGTGTGAACCTGTTTATTGTCAAGTAGCCTGTACGGAATCTTGCTATATTTTTAAATCGCTTGTAGACAACGGACAGTAAGCAGATCGGCATGTAATATCTCAAGCCCTTGACGTCGTCTTTGCTATGAATTAAGGTGATTTTAAAATTATTCCAAGATTCTCGTACCTTCATCGTCAAGAGACCCTTTCTATACATGGTGGCCAGTTTTTCTAAAACAATCTTTCCACCGTCTTTCAACAGATCTGATGTTACCTGATCCTAACCAGCGGCAATTGCCTATTTGCGTTCCCTCTAAGGATTTCTTTACTTCCCATGTCATTACTGGGGGGTTGTCCGTTCCTCTGGCCTACTTCTTACGTTATCGTCCTCGTTTTCCTGGCTGTACAGATATTTGTAAAGCTCCTCAGCTATTTTAACTTTCCTATCCATATTGACAGTGACTTTGCCTTCCTCATCCCTTAGTGCATACGTCCGGTTTTTGCCTCTGCGCGGTTTCCTTTTGACCCCTTTGAGGCTTCGTCCGTCCTAGAGATGACCGATAAAAGGATGGGACGAAGTCAGTCACGAGCGAGTCACGTTTGAGACCCCAGCCCTGCAGCAAAAATAAATAAAACGACACAACGTGGCTTCCTACATGAAGTCCAGGAGCGGTCTATACAAGTCGCGCATCCACATGGAATCAACGTCCATCGGCACTGTCGACGAGCGCAAGGTGAGATTGTGATATTTACAGAGTACCTCGAGAGACTGATTAGACTGCGGGCGCGTCGCTCGTACCGCATATACATGTATATAAAAAATGATAAGATTCTAGCGCCCTTCGTTGATACTAACTGCAGTTGTTGCATTTAGAAACGCTGGTTGTACTTTCACGTGTTGCTCGCAGGTGAATGCATGCCGTAGATATGTGTCGTGCGCAAGATGAGTCTCTAACACTGAAATTATTTTTGAAATACGCCATAACGGCTAAACGCAGTGAGCAAGCGCAAAAGTGTTCATGACACCAAATGCTGAGGCGGAAATTATATGGCATTTCAATACGACACATTCGCATTAGTACCTTCCAAGTATTCATACACTAAACATGAATTCGGTGTTCCGCTCACATTATTCACAAACGAACGTCGTGACGGCATCGGCACGCGATAACGCGCATGTCGATTAACTGCTACGTCCGATATGCATACGCTCGGCAATACCTACACTGACTGTGTTATTCCTTTCACATTTCATGCGTAGATATACAGGCAGATGCGTTTGGATAAGGTAGTCTTTTACGATGTAAGAATATTCAACAAGCCGCGACGTGTACGTTCCTTTCGTTTCGTGCTCCCACGGCCCAACGAGCCGCGGGCGACCGAACGGCCGGCTCGCTCGATGTACAAACTTTTACCATAATGCGCCACGCTCCCGCGGGGCTCTCTGGGATTGCTTGAAAATGTTCATTAGCAAGAGAATCTCGCAATGCATTCACCCTCTCTCTTTAGACTATCATCTGATGCTTTGCAATCATATGCCTCAATTTATTTTTTATATATATCTGCACTTAATTATTAATTTCCTAAAACTATCGATAGATTTAATTACTCCTTTAAATTGCAGAAGGAGGTCTTGAAGGGTCGTTGGTACATGTTACTGCGTTTCAAACAGCGCAAAAACGGGGCGATGGCTTAGGAACAAACAACAGAAGCGCTGTTTGTTCGTTAGCCTTCCTGCCGTTTTCGCGCGGTTTTGAGTGCAGTAACATGTAGCAACGGCCCTGAAGACACCCTTCTGCATATTGTTTCTCTTACATCAGGCTATTTTGCACCCATGTTTTGCATAACTCATCAATGTGCGAGCGCTTGTTTTTTTGTTTTTTCCTTAGCCTGCGTCCAATTTTCGCGCCGTTTCAACGCAGTACTCCTTTAAATCGTCATCTCTCGTAAACATTTCTCCTGACACTTGTCGGTGATAGATGGTGCTATATTAAACGAATAATTATAATTGATTACGAATTAATGATATTTATGACTTCTAATAATGAATGATATTCTATTATTTCCCACCACTGTACTGTAACTGCATACATTGAGATCTATAGCTGCATAGATTAGATACTATCTATCTATTTTACTGATGTCCTACACTGACAGCTTTCACCCCTAAATTGAACATATGTTGAATTCTTGTCACCATTCATTAGTAATGCACTGTGTACCAAGGTGCGAATGTAGATCAACATTAGTAAGATATTCTTACCGTGAATTCTGCTTAGCTGACCCTAATTTTAAAAAATTTGCGCAGCTTGCACTGAGTCGCGCGCCCCGCCACGGTGGTCTAGTGGTTATGGCAGTCGACTGCTGACCCGAAGGTCGCGGGATCGAATCCCGGCCGCGGCGGCTGCATTTTCGATGGAGGCGAAAATGTTTGAGGTCCGCGTACTCAGATTTAGGTGGACGTTAAAGAACTCCAGGTGGTTGAAATTTCAGGAGCCCTCCACTACGGCGTCTCTCAATCATAGTGGTTTTGGGACGTTAAACCCTAGGTATTAATTGCACTGAGTCGCGCAAACCTTGGCTAGAGCAGAGCTGGTCGGCACTTGGCTGGTCTTGGCTTGACTATACACACGGGCATTCACACGACGATGCACGAAGTGTTCAGGGGGTCACATTGGTAATCACGAGTATAGAAGGCGTTGATCGGGTTCGATTGGGTATCGCTCGGCAGTCACAACACCAAACAGGTTATTAGCTTAATCAGTATTTGGAATAATTTGCGTAATAGGTCTAATTTGCACATTTGGAACTTGGTCTAGCTTAACTTGCATCCCAAGTCAAGCTAGCATTAATATATTCTAATTAGCTTATTAATCTAATGAACTTAGTATATCTACATACTCGAGGCTTCATAATATAATAATATCTGGGGTTTAACGTCCCAAAACCACGATATGATTATGAGAGACGCCGTAGTGGAGGGCTCCGGAAATTTCGACGACCTGGGGTTCTTTAATGTGCACCTAAAGCTAAGTACACGGGCCTCAAACATTTTCGCCTCCATCGAAAATGCAGCCGCCGCGGCCGGGATTCGATCCCGCGACCTTCGGTCAGCAGTCGAGCGCCATAACCACTAGACCACCGTGGCGGGGCTACTCGAGGCTTCATCTCGACGAGCTTTCACCTCATGTCAATCTAGACCTAATGAGTTATATAACGTAATTGCTAATTAGACTGATTCATAATTAATATATCGGTGTCGCTCGGCATCTCTTGCCGAGCTCGGCATGACTACGCAGACTAGAATCTCAACTCGGCTTAATTAGGGCTAATTAGCCTTCTAGCTGTATTATGCTTGGCTATTAGTTTTCATCGTGCTCAACTAAACTTAATTACAATCGGCTATGATTAACATGGCTTAACTAGGCACAGCTATGCTGAGTGCGCCGCATAATGATGATTGTTTTTTGTCTACATCGCGAGTAGTACAGCGTGGGCGTAACTGCTGTAAAAATATTAATATATTTACGCTGCAGAGCCCCTAAATGCCAATTAGCACACATCCCAATGTATTCAGCCTCTTCCTATATTTGCATTGATGCATTACTATGTTGTCGACCTATTAATTTATTGACCATATACCCGCACTTGGCACTTGCCTACAACGATCACTAATAAACTATAATCTTCATTTCTAATTGCTAGTTTCCATAGATTTTCCCAAATTATCCCTGATGCTAATTATCGATAACTATCACTAAAGAAATTGCATGTTACTATCTACCTCGGATGTAAATTTCATACATTGATACCCTATATATATCATGTACATACCTTCTATACTGAAAGATTTCTATTATAACCTAAAACTTGGTGAATTCATTACAAGTGATTACTTATATGGTCAGGTGCAAATGTGCATAATGTTGCTGAGTAAATCTCACTCAGTGTGAATTTCGGGGGTCATTGTCAACTCTGTTAATTTTTCATAGTAATTAAGCTAAAAGACCCCTAATCGCTAATGAGCATCCTAAGGTTCTATATCTTTGATCCTCCTCGTCTCCATTCCATGTGATACATTACAACGCAATCCTGGGATTAGTTGATCTTATTGACCCCTTTTCTATTTACTTCAAGGTGTAAGTATTAGTAATGAAAGAGTATAATTACCATATCTCTTATACCTTTGATTACTAATTGCTATAACAGTATCTACTGCTAGTTACTTGCATGCGACAGCCATCTAATATTAATGGCGTGCATCGCAATACTATATCTAAAATATATATATAATAACATGTCCTTGTATAACTAACCGCTTTTACCAATAAGTTTTAAGTAGCTTGTTAATTCATTAGTACCCTTGATTTTGCTCCACGCAGTGGAGCAAAATTCGTATCCGTATCAATATATCTTGTCAATTCTTACTTACTTTGAATTACGAGGAGCAATTCTCATTTTTTACTATCTGCTCTAATTAACCTAAGACTTTTCATTGCTAATTAACAACTTAAGACCTCCACAGTATTCATACCCTCCATATCTTTAGCAGCTTCAAGAAAAACAAGATATAAAACACTGACATTTTTCACCTGTTTTAGGGCAACCGTAAACACTGAAGCGTATGCACCCTATAAGGTGGTTTCGCTGCAATGCACATTAGACAAAAGTTCCCGTCGAACCTCAGAAACTCCGCCGACATCCGCTAAATTCACAGTGTACGATATGAATCATCGAGATTGGGTCCCTTCAGTGATTTAAGCAGGTGAGAACGCATTGTTTTTTATTATAAATTTAAATTATCTCCTATGGAGTTTCACATAGCACATAA
>NC_051184.2:28094927-28219742 GCF_013339695.2 Rhipicephalus sanguineus
CCATATGTGTCCCATACCTATATACTCCGTCAGACCTGTCCCGCCATTGTTTAATGTGCAGGGTTACGGCCACGCAGGTTTTTTACGATAATGGTGGCCGAACATTGCATTACAAGTACTGTGTACTTCCAACGTTTACACCCGGAAAGCCGGGGACCAAAGGCAGGCCGTTGCGAGAAACACGTTATCGCGTTTCACTTGCATCCATCGCGAAGCTTGTTTTCTTTTGGACTCGAGAAGCAGAGTGACGGGGAAAGGGGGGCAAGCCTTGCCCCTTGCCCCCCTCCCTTCCCACTAAAGCAAAACCCTGCGCACCCCTATGCTTGTGAATACGTATTGATGAAGCACGTTGGGCAACTTACGGTCTTGAGGGCGACATCGTATGGACCGTACTTCTGTAGGATAAAAAGGACAGCGCCAGGGACTTGGGGATTGGACGGTCCACTTGACACTGTAGGGAGCTGTTCTTCGGATTGCGGGGACCACTCACGAGCTCGAGGATCCACGCTTCGAGCTGGAACTGCTTGCGACCGGCGCGATGGAGCGCGTCACGGACTTCAAGAACTGCGTCAAGCGAGCTTCTCCGCGGACTTCAAGGCCGGCAGTGGTAAACCTGGACACCTGGCTGTTATTCTGGCCATACAACGTCCAGGACGTTTCAGTCGGCTCCCTCGCGCGTACGAAGTGAGTCGACTGCTGCGCATCGATGAAAGCGGCGAACGAGGATCGTCTCAGGATGTCTAAAAATAGCACCGCACAACGAAGGGCGAAATGCATTGTGATTTTCTCGACGCGTTTACACGGGAGTAATATTAATAAAAATAAAAATCAAACAGTCCATTGTTTTGGTATTATTGATGTTAAGCGGTCCGTGACCTGTCGGTCGTGTACAGGTATAAAAGACTTCCTGGGAGGCTTCCTCTCGGCTACACTCATCTGGCATTGGCACTACTATTCGGTCAAGAACGATCTAGGTGTACGGTGTACAGTTGCAGTTTACTAACCGGAAAGTGTGTACAATAATACCGGATATATGTTGTGTTGTTAGCTAAATTATAGTTCCCAAGGTTGGACGATCGTTCTGGGTGACGTCACAAAGCAGCGTACATAAATATCAAGTGTGCTGCAAATAATGAGCAGGGTCCACATGTGCAGCAGTCATATGGTCATTTAAAAAAAAGACAATAAAAGAGGGATATGAAATGCACCTGGCAAATAAAAGGACAACAGTATACACAGCCTCCTAATCTAAAGCTCTTTATAGATATTGATCGCAATAACGGTACCTTTCATGGTCCTTCTTCGCAATGATAGAGTACTTCACGTCCCAATAACCGGGCGATAGTTGAGCTGCGTGGATAACGCGATTGCATGAAGGCACATTTGTGTGCCTGAATAACAAGTGATTTCTGCTACAATGTTGCCGTTATTTATGCCTAAATGAAACTCGCGTTTGGTTTTTAAGGCAAAACCCGAAGTGCCTCGTTGCACGATGACCTGGTGCGAAACATGGAAGGCAAGAAATTGACGCAAGAACCACGTGACCTTCTCCGAGCGAGGGGCGTGTGAACAGGGAACAGCTTGTGACGTCATCAAGACGTCACAAATTGCCTAAATATGTTACGTCATCACGCGACATCATCGCTCAGTCAAGGGTGGGCCAATCACCGCGGAGGTAGTGCGACACCACATGATGTGCAGAAAGCATCGCTAAGTGCTAACGAAACCACACTCTGGAGAGGGGGGTGGGGTAGGAACAATACAAGAGTCAGGAACAATACAAGAACTGAGAACTGAATCTGGAACAATACAAGAACTGAGAACGTGAATGCAACGTAATGAGCGTCTCTTACACAACGGCTCGCTATGTCTTGATAACGGTTTTTATCACTGTGCATGTTCAAGAGTACACGCGGTATATGCGTTGAGGTGATTCAGTGCGCCATATGCGTACCAAGTGGCTGTGGTCAAGACGGCACACGCAGCCCAAGCCGATGAAACGAGTCTTTCGGGCAGTTACCAGGGATGCAAATCTTACAGTTCGTATCTTTCTTATCGGCTGTCTTTTAATCTTACAAGCACGGCTAATAATATCTGCAGGGTTTTACGTGCCAGAACCACGATGCGATTACGAGGCACGCAGTAGTGAAGGGCTCCGGAAATGTGGACCTCTGGTGGTTCTTAACGCGCACTGACATCGCGCAGTTCATATAGAAGGGAAACCTGGGCTATTTGGTGATAGTTCATTTTTGACAAGCTTACTTAAACATCACCTGATCACTTGGATGACTCTGCTGCACACGCGCAGTCGCTCCGTTGAAACGTGGTTGGCCTTTGTATTTATTCGTGTCATTTCTTTTAATAAACTTTAGTTGTGAGTCAGCGCTCGTGTCTTCACTTTGTTTGTTCGTTTGTTTCTTTGTTTGTAGCCTACCAATTTTGGCCCATACCCACTCTGGGGGATTGGCCAAGAAGAATTATTGTAGCCTATGGATGAAAAATACATTAATGTTTACCTCCCAATACTAAAGTAGAAAAAAATTACGAAGGTAAAGATCAATCAAATTACAAAGGGTATTAAATCCTATGGAAGATAATTACATTAATTACAAAAAAGGAAATAAGTGCTATTATATAACGGAAGTTTGAAGTCGTCACCTTGTTTGAACTTCGTCCTCGTCTCTTAAGCGCTGTAAGATGGTCAAAAATGAGCATAGCATTTCGCCTCCATCGAAATGCGACCGCCGCGGCCGGGAGCGAACCGTGACGATGGGGTCAGCAGCCGAGCACCGTAACCGCGGTTCCGCCGCGGCGCACGTTAATCTTACTAAATTCATTTTCACCTTGTTTCTTCAAGAGCCAACTGCTTAGCACCAACTAGTAACGTTGCTTAGCACATCGTATCCGTAGTGGGTTGTCCCATTTCGCTTGGGACTCGTATCGACAGCGCGTGGTAGCGCGTGCACCTTTAGGCCCGAAGACGAACAATCGTCCACGCCTTGCAGCTGCCTCTGCGCCTCTGCTCTTCAATCCTGCTGTATTTTGTTCCATCTTCGAGCCTGCAGGTAAGAATGCTTGTTAGCTGATAGTCGTTGTTCTCTTATAGAGGCGCTGAAATTCTGTATAAGCGGTTATGCTGCTGCAACTACGCTCTAAACCGCAATGGAGCGAAATGCGAGCCACTGCCGCAGTTCGTCCCCGCAGCAAATAGTTAGTCCGTCGAGACTGCGAGACAAGGGTGTCGTGCGCAAACTGATGGAGTAACTGTCGGACCTCGGGTGGCAGCGTTTACTTCCATAGAACTTCGCAGTGCAGTGGCGAACACAGCCAGCCTCGAAAGAATGGTCAGCATGCGCGTAAGCCAATAGTCCGCTGAAGAAATCAACAATTTATTTTTGTGAAGCGGTCATGACAACTACCGCAGTAGTAAAGTAATATCGTTCATCTGGCATACGAATAAAGAAATGTGAAAAACTGGGGGACCCTTAAGCTTCGCCTTTAAGAGTTGAACGCGATAGCAAAATCCAGACCTTAGTGCGCACTGCGCACTTCAACCACTAAGGCATACTTATTAAGTGTGTGTGTAACACACACAGACACACACGCGCGCGCGATGTATCTATAGTAATGGTACAGGTTTTCGATCAAAAGCACTTCCCTGTGCTAGAGTCGTGACATGTTTCTCACAGTGCTTCACAGATGGCAGCACATTATCTCAGTTTGCTTGATATTACCACGTGCGTGTTACGAGAAAGACGAAGACGACAGCGCAAAGGCTCATACGCTTTATACAGGAGCCAGAAAGAAGAAAGAACTCGATGGCGCGCGGTATTAAAAAGACCGACCTGCTGCTTTTCTCTCGATTTTGGCGTTACGACCTCTCTTGACGTCGCGACAATATGTTTTCTGCTAGATGGACATAGTTGTCCATTTTTGGAGCTGTTTGCAAGTTTGTGTGTGTTTTTAGCGGCGATGGGTGCACTATACAGGCTTTTTTCGAAGCATGGCGTCGCGCGAAAAACGTAATTTTATGGTCTCGCCAATGCGCCTACAAATCGCCGAACAGGCTCATTTTCGTCGTGACACCTGCCGAACAAAATGCGTTAAGGAGACTCCTTCCACTACATGGCATTTACGTAGTCTTTTTTTTTTTTTTCCGAAGCAGTTGCAAGCAACGTCGTGGCTTTGTGGTAGGACACCCGCTTACCACACAAACGGCCCGGGTTCGATTTCAATGTGAGAGAAGATTTTGATTGTTTGTTTTATTTGCATCTTTATCTATTTTTCGGTTACGGACGATTTTTCGCTCACAAGCGACGCCGTCACCGACACCGACGGCGGAAGTTCTGCGAAACGAGCTCTCTCGGAGCTGAAACTTCGGCGCGGTGGCGCACAGTGATCTGCAGCGATGCCCACGTTTTAAATATTGTGATTGCACAATTTACGCAGAAAACGTACATCGGTCCATGCTTGCAGCTCAACGGTTTTGTAAAGAAAAAATCGTCAAAAGCGTTTCGCGGCCCCTTTAAGAATGGAGCGGGGATTTCATTCTCGCAAACGTGGAGTACCTTCACATCAGCAGTTCATAATGTCTTGGCTATATCGCTAATCTAGCATAAAGAAAAGTGAATATAGATCATGTTGCGCGAACAGAACCGAGTACATGCTGTTTCCATTCAGTTAGGAAACCTCCACTAAGCCCTTTGTTTTGCATTTAATTAGTAATCACGGTATATAACGCGTAATTAGAGTCGCAATTGACGATACGTCGGTGAAGCCGCAAACAGACGCATTCACTTATGTTGTTTTCTGCGAGCTACAATTACTGCGCTTAATTTTCCTGGCTGAAGAGACTGCCGAATTCACCGCAGTAAAACCACTTACTGGTGTTCGAAGGATTATGTAGTTTTCTGTGCGCCACTTGCTCCCGAAATTTTATATTGGTTTATAATCGAGGTTCTTTCCTATTTTATGGCAGCCGCCTCGTCGCTGCGTTTGATACTGCTTTAGCTGTATCAGCTTTCGTCGTATTCCCGCCACGGTGGTCTAGTGGTTATGGCGCTCGACTGCTGACCCGAAGGTCGCGGGATCGAATCCAGGCCGCGGCGGCTGCATTTTCGATGGAGGCAGAAATGTTTAAGGCCCGTGTACTTAGGTTACGTGCACGTCAAAGAACCCCCAGGTGGATGAAATTTCCGTAGCCCTCCACTACGGCGTCTCTCATAATCGTATCGTGGTTTCGGGACGTTAAACCCCAGAGATTATTCGTATGCTTTTGTTTTTTAAGCGAAACTTCACTTGCAAACCTTTTACGGGTTTCGCTAGTCATGGCTGCTGCTGGATGCTCATTCTGACCAAGTCACAAAAAACCACAAAAAAATATTTAAAAAATGATGCAGCAGGTCTGGAAAGGCCGGAGCGGGGCGGGGGTATTCCGGACACGGTCAAATTCCAACGCATTGTCATATCTCGTAATGGTGGCATTTTAAGCCAATCACGAGGGCGTAGCAGCCCTCTGGTCCAATCACAGTTGGCGACATATCGGAACGCGACAGTGCCCGGAATTGTATAGTACTTCAGTAGCCATGGCGCACTACACGAACACGACACAAGGTGAACACAGGACAAGCGCTTTTTCTGTCTTCATCTTGTATCGTGTTCGTGTAGTGCACTATGGTTTCTGAAGTGCGATGAACTACCAACACGACCGAACGCCTCCCTCCAGAATGGCATCCCAGATAGCACCCCGAGTCTGAATGACTGACTCTGACCGACTGACTTCGACTGGCTGAGTGTGACTGATGGGATGTAACTGATTCTAACTTACTGTGACAGATTGATTGATTCATGTGGCGAGTTAGGCGTGTTGGTAAGTACATAATTATATACTGCAGCGCAAGTACCACACGGACGGAACAGTGCTCGCCGTTGTCGTTTTTTATTCAGTCCATGTGTTTCTTGCGCTGCAGTATAGGCCTGATGATGATGATGGTTGAATGTCCGTCCGTGTGTTTCTTGCGCTGCACTATAGGCCCAATTGATTGATTGATTGATTGATTGATTGATTGATTGATTGATTGATTGATTGATTGATCGGTTCACCAAAACACGTCGCTCTCTGCTATTAGCGAGGATGTCGTCAGCTCGTGGCAGCGTAGCGGCAAGAAAGAGCCAGGGCGACGTCGCCTTCAAGGACGTCGACAAGAAGACCGACGTCGACACCACGGACAGAGTCGAAGAACCGGAGAGTGACGACGAGTTTTCGCCATCGGTCTTGCGGGCGGGCGTGTTCCGAACCTCGAAGGCCCAGTGGCGACGCTACTCGAAGTGCGTCGTGGCCGGCGGCATGGCGGCGCTTCTAGTGTGCCTCGCCATACCCGCCGGAATTCGGTAAGTGCTGCAAAGCCTTTTAAGGCATCGCTGCGCGGCCTAGCGTTTAACTACACAAATCGTTACACAAGAACGTCATTAGCGCTGGATTTGAGCTACGTAGCTCAAATCGAGTGATATTGTCGTTCCTGCGTAACGGTTTATGTAGTTCTAAATCCTGCGCTAAATGCAGCTCCACAATACCTGAGGAAGTGCGTATGGCACGGGCACCAGCGATTCCCGTTGCGCTATTGTTACTCTACGTCAATGAATGTTCGTAACATCGAAGCCGGAGAAGCACCGGTGGGAGGAGCAATCTTGCGGCTGACGAGGCGGTGGCACCCTCTGGCGCAGCGCGGGTGTAAGCCGCATGTTTCCGAAGCGTTCCTATAGCGATCATTTAATTATTGCGATTACTTCTTGGTTATTTCTGTTAATTATATTTTGTTAAACCTCGTTTGTTTACTTTAACCCGGTTTTGAGCATCGCTAGCCCTGTTTCTAGGCCTGTACTGACCACTTAATTGTGAGCGTGATCACACCACACGAGATCCATGGATTAACGACAAGCCGCCCCTCCCCACCCGAAGTGCTACGCACTTCAAATTCAGCCAGTTCCACGTGGTGGAAACCGCGGACAGCGAAGCAGTAAGAGCGTGAGTGCATGTGATTGTACGGCGGGATCACGTGATCTGCAGGCTCAGGCAATGACGTTTCAGCGAACGCCTCGCGCCACGTGATTTGCCACCTGCGCAGCCGGCATCCTGCCTATTGCGCGCTCCCTGTTATCTACATGACTCACGCTATCACACGCCCATGTGCCTTGTTGGTTTATACGGTTAATGTAAGCATCTAATTAATGTAGTTAATGAATGCGCGAATCGCCATGCCTTGGCTCAGTTTCTTATGATTAATGTAAGTTATAATGAATGTAACTGATGAAAGTGCGAATGATTTCGCCGTATACTTTGAATATTTTGAACCGGATGTCACCGTGACATTTTGAGCATCAAGATATTTTGTTTTATGAATTTCTTGATTGATTCCCCCTCTGGTCACGTGACGTGCGGACTATACTACTATATACTACTACTACTACTACTTACTACTACTACGATTACTATATGTACTATGATACTACTACTACTATACTACTACTACTACTACTACTACTACTACTACTACGCTACTGATACTACTGCTACTATACTATACTACACTACTACTAATACTACTATACTACGTACTACTATACTACTATTACTACTGCTACTATACTACTACCGCTACTACTACTATACTACTACTATACTACTACTACTACTACTACTACCGCTAATGCTACTATACTACTACTACTACTACTACTACTACTACTACTACGATTACTATTACTGCTACTACTACTACTGCTACTACAACTACTACTACTACTACTACTACTACCGCTACTACTACTACTACTACTACTACTACTACTACTATACTACCTACTACTACTACTATTACTACTACTACTACTACCGCTACTACTACTACTACTGCTACTACTACTACTACTACTACTACTACTACTAGAGAAAGAGGATTTTTGACAGCGAAGCTGTAAGCTCGGGGAATCTTAGTAGCGAACGCAAATTATCGTTGTAAACCGGAACTCGCTCTCTTCGTCCTAAATAGCATTTTTTCCGGTTAGCCAATTCCCGTGATGAAGAAACATAGTATTCTTGGCGAAAATTTACAGACGACCAAACACCGTACAACTTCATAAAACGTATAATGTTCGAGCCTTTGCTAGCCTTTTTTTTTTAAGCTTGGCTAAACTTAGCTGGGCCGCCCCTCTTTTTAGCTGGGACGCCCGCCAAGTAATAATAGTTTAAAAGTTACAGCTGCACTTAAGTATCCTTAGGTGCTTTGAATGCGAAACTGAATGCGCAGCGACAATATCATGTGGTGATGTCGCGCGACATCACCACGTGAAGTCATCACTTGGTCAAGTGAGTTCTCTTGCTATCGGGTGGTAACGCCGACTCTTGCGGAATGATTCCCTTCATGGGGCATGTAATGGTCACGCTTTTTCTCGCGAGGAACATACGGCTGCAGCGGCGGGCTTTCGTTTTCGCGCAGATCCTACGTTGGCTGCCAGTCGCCGAATTGCGAGAACTGGCTCGAGGAGATGAGCTACTCCATCGACGCCACCAAGAAGCCGTGCGACAACTTTACGACTACGTGTGCGGACGCTACTCAAGCGCCTCGGTGAGAAGTCACTAAGGCGAAAGCCTCAGATGCCTCTTCGAACGCAAAACTTTTCCGTCGGCGTCAGCGCGAAATGATGCGAAAAATCACATCATGTGACGACATCATCCATCGTATGACATCATCATGACGTCACAGATCAGCAAAATTTGTAACGTCGTCATGACGACACTATGATGTCACGTGGTGACAAGAGTACATTACAGATTTTGGGCAAGCTTGGTCGGTACGTTCAATGAGGCCATAGCGCTGAAAAGACAGCGAGCGCACGTCCTGTCGTCTTCTTTCGTCCTTGTCTTATCAGCGCTGTGGCCTCAGCAGATGACGAAGTCGCTTGGTCAAAGATGGGCCGATCCGGAGGCACTGCAGAACTACGTGAGGTTCACAAGCTTGCTGCGCCTCTGATCCCAGAGGCAGTGCAAAACCACGTAGGTGCAGAAAGCATACGGGGGGGGGGGGGGATCAATTCAATTGGCTGCGAAGAAAAAGATGGCTTTAGCATTCGATCGTCTTAGGCGAATACGCAAGGGCCGTGTGTGTGTGTGTGGGAATGTGTCATTTTCGCGCTTGATTAATTTTCTACCGAAATGAACTACCAACTAGTCCAACAGCAAGTTCTTTTTGAAGATTATGGATGCTTGCCTGGTCTATGCACAATCTGGTTTATAGATTAATCCAGCATGCTTGCCTGGTCTATGCACAATCTGGTTTATAGATTAATCCAGCATTCCGTGAAGCTCGTTCTTACGTTTACAGACTAGCGAATTGGTATATCTAACGTCCTCAAACGGCGTGACATTCGGGCGCAGGATTCCTTCTTTCCCAACGCCTTTCTGCGCCTCCAAGTCCGCATCTTCCTCTCCTTCTACAAGAGGATCATGTTGCAAGACGTGGACACCTTGCGTGAGGACGAAGGCGAGGACAGCCCGCGTTTCAAGGCCGTGTACATGACGCAGCAATGCCTTCAGGAGGCAATGAAACGTGGATCGTCTTGGTGCGTCTTCTAACTCGCTGCGCAACGAAAGGATCGCTACCGTTTAGTGAAACGACGAGAATTTTTTCGTAATTGCGCGAATAAACAGCCCCTGCTCTGCGACTGTTGAATGTTGCTTGTATGGACTTCATAATAATATATACACCTTATTTTAAGGCGAAAGTCTTATATTCCTCATCAAACGCGAAAGTGAGCGTCCGCGTCAACACAATCGAGTGATGCAAGAAACCATCCCATGTTGACGTCACCACGACGTCAAAAGGCAGCCAAACTTTGTGGCGTCACATGCTGACGTCATCGCATGGTGTCGCTTCGTCAAAGGTGGGCCGATCGCGGAGGAAGTGTAAAACCAGGTGAGCTGCAGAAAGCTTACATGCCTCGATCCTGGAGAAGGCGAAAAACCACGTTAGGTCCAGAAAGCTTTCGGAGGGAGTGCTGGGTAGGATCAATACATCGACTGAGAAGGAGACGACGGACTGCCGCCTTCGAGTCCTCTTAGGCGAATGCATATGGGACCTGTGAGTTTTTGTTCCACATGTAGCACAAGGTGGGGAGCGGGGGGAGGCGCTGCCGCGAACCTTGTCCTTCCCCTTTCCCTAATGAAAAACCTTGCGCATGCATATGTGAACCGGGTTTGCCTGAAGGCTCTGATCGAACGGCATTCGCTTCGTTTCCAATTCGGTCACATCGGTAGGACTTGAATTTCAACTTGAAACTATAAAACTTAACTTGAAAGCTGAACAAGTAAACTTGAAACTTGCGCAGACACGCTCAAGGAGTTCCTGGCCACCTACAACCTGTCGTGGCCTCCGACAAGGAGCGGCTGCCCACGTCTCTTTGGACACGCTAGTGGAACTGAGCCTGAAGAGGGACATACACGTTCTCTTCCAGTTGCAGCCGGAACAAGGACTTCAGCAGGCCAGGATTTCATCTTCTCCATTGGGACATTAACATCCAAGGTGTCGTCGTGTGGCTAATGCTGCGGAGGAGTCTGATAGAGAAGGGAGAATGGACAAGGCGTTCCGTCAGTCGGCGTTGCTTCTTACTGGCAGGTGTGTTCGAGAGTCTGAGAATATAGATCCGTGTGCAATATAGGTATTGCCTTCGAGATTTCATCATGCTCGGTGTCGCGAACTGAAGATCTCCGAGGCATAGAAAACTGGCTTATATGTGTATACCTTGCAGATGCTTATCCACGCCAAGGAAGTAGCGCGTAGAGCTCACGACATTTTGTTGCGACTGGGCGAGGCTTCCGTCAGAAAACACCATGTATTATTGTGTGCTCGTTGTTGTTGAATTCTCTACCACACTAATTATTTTTAACACATGATAACTGCTTATCTTTAACACGTTGCGTGATAACTGATGCCCATGTGACGGCCACGATTGCGTTCGCTTCCGAATCATTGGTAAACATGAACGTGGGCTTCCAACAACACGCTTTCGCACCAAGCCGTCACTTGGATGCCGCGATTCTGACAATGCCGAGTTCTGGTGCGATTGCTTCACACGGGATCGTGTAATAACACTGCCTTGGGTGACAGTGTCTAAAAGCAGAGCTCCGGTATAAACTACAGGTTGCAAATAAGGCTGTTGAAAACTGCGATGATTGACTTAAGCAATCACTGGCAGCCGCACGCCGTGGCCTATAATGCTGCCCCTTTTCACTCGCAGAGAACTGCCGCCTCAGCTGATCACGCGCATCATCGACCTGGACAGCCGCTTCCTCGCGGTCACCGTGTTGCCGCTCTGGCTGTGCGAAACAACCAGACCCTCGAATACGTCAAGTTCTCGGACGCGGACTCGATCACGCTGCAGGCGAACAGCACCGTCCGTTTGCTGCACGCCGTGATCGCTTGCTGCCCGCGGACCGGCAGCTCACGGCCGACGACCGGATGATCGTGAAGAACAAGTTCATCCTACCATTTATCAGCGAAATCGTGCTCGGCGAACACTCCGGCTCGGAGACGGTGGCCGGCTACGTGGCTTTCCTCGTCGCCCTCCAACTGGCGCCGGCCATGTCCGGCAGGTACTTGGAATCGCTCGTTCCCAGCGAAGCCGTCAGTTCGTCGTCCGTCTACTGATGTGCTTGATCGTTCCCAAACCAGCAGCTGTCGTAGCCATGGTGGACCTCTTCGTCGACTGGTTCGTCGAGAACGACAAGCTAGCCGCCATTCGCGCCATGTCCGCGGCGCTCTGGAAGGCCACGGAGTCCATCATCACCGACCTGTCCTGGATCGACGAGACGACGCGCAAGAAGGGACTCGAACACATTCGGCGTCTCGGGCGCGTCGTCGGCCACCGTTCAACTTGTCCGACGCGAAGCGGGAACTGCGCGAACACTACGCCGTGCCGAGGCTTCGGCCAGTCACGCCGACATGTTCACAACGGTGCACGACGCCCACGCGAGGCGACGGCTGGAGCTGCTGAAGGGGACCAAACCCTCGGTGAGACAGGAGGACCTGAGCAGCGATGATCTGGTGAACGCGTCTACGTGCCATTCCACTGGGTCTCATGGACGGCATCATGTTCGCCCCTTCTATACGCTCACGGTGCCCGAGTCGGTCAACTACGGCGCCTTGGGTCACGTGGTGGGCCACGAAGTGACACACAGCTACGACCCTGTGCTCGGCGTCTTCAAACGCATCCGGCTGAAGGACGACTGGTGGAGTCCGAAGTCAAGGGAGGTTCGACAAGCGCATCCAGTGCTTGCGCGACCTCTACAACGAGGTCCCGTGGTCATACGGCGTCAGGTAATTGACTATACCAAGGGTACTGTCCTGAACATCGCTTAATTTCGCCACTTAATGAGATGTGATTAGAGACAGAGAGACGGAATATTTTGTCCTTGCGGGGGTCAAGGGTGGCGGGGGACGGGAGTCTAGCCCTGCCGGAGCCTCCTTTTAGGAAGGCGGCCAGACCTTGAGTCTTGACGGCGTCTTCGGCCAGCTGGACTACCCAGAGTCTGTCCTCCGGGCACGCGCTGAACAGCATAGCCTCCCACTGCTCGAGCGTAGTTATCTTAAATGTAGGGTTGGTGCTGTGTTTAATGGTGTGTGTCGCTGCGGGACAGGCCCAGATAATGTAGTCGAGGTTGGCGCGAGCCGCCCCCCTCAAGCTTTCCATCGTGGTGTATAAACGTCTGTGCAGCGTGGGTGTGGGGACTGTGCGTGTCTTTAAAACCACACAGGGTCCCTTATGCATTCGCTTAAGACGACTCGAAGGTGAAAGCCATCTTCTTCCTTCGCAATCGGTGTATTCATCCTCCCTGCCCAAAGCTCTCTGCACCTAACGTGGTTCTGCACTGCCTCCAGGATCGGAGGCATTGCAAGCTTTCTGCACCTCGCCTGGTTTTGCACTGCCTCCGTGATCGGCCAACCTTTGAGCGGGCGATGATGTCATGTGATGACGTCACGCATTTTTGTGATCTGTCGCATCATGATGACGTCGTATGGGGGCGTCATCGCGTGGTGATGATTTTTTGCGTCGCTCGTGTTGACGCCGACGCCGTTGGACGCCGAGGCATCTAAGGCTTTCGTCTTGAAAATCGCCACGTTGTCGACTGGCGCTTATTTAGTGACTCTTCAGGTAGTGGAATCGGAGCTGCTATCTCCGATTTGACTGTACGCTAAGGTGTACCCCCGTATGCAAATGAACTTAGGGACACTCTTGCGAAGCTTGTGCCAACGGCTGCATCGCGGCGTATCATTGTTGATATCATGTTGTTGTTTATGCTGTACTAAACATTTGACGCGAATCGTACTGTAACTTGTTTATGTTTACTACTGGATTGATCTTTACTGAACCTTTGTTTTGCTCACGTTTGTTGTGATAATATTCTGATGTGCATATTCGTGCTGTGAATGTCGTATGCTGCCAATGTAACGGTCTTCAGGGACCAAGTCAAGCTGCCAAGAGCAGGTTTTAGTCCTGAATACCATCTAGAATTTTCTGGTGATATAAACTTTTCATTGATTGATTGATTGATTGATTGATGATTGATTGATTGATGATTGATTGATTGGCGTGCAGGTACGGCGACAGTGCTCTGTCCGAGAACTTCGCCGACTGCGGCGGCTTGGAGAAGGTGATGAGGGCCTTGCGCGAACTGGGCCCGCAGCCTGGCGTAACGCTGGGCGAGCACAGCTTTACGGCCCAGCAGGCGTTCTTCGTCAGCAGCTGCTTCAAGTGGTGCGCCAAGTACGTTCCGAAGCCTGCGGCCGGCGAGCAGCCCGACGACATTGCGAAGATCTACTCGCCCTTGAACATGCGTTGCAACGTTCCCCTGATGAACACGGCGTTTGCCGACGCCTTTGGCTGCGCACCGGGCACGATCATGAGCCCGAAAGTGCGCTGCCAACTCTTCTGACCGAACTCTTACAATTTATTTTTTAGCGGTTACAATAAATATGATGTGATAACGAGCAGTCTCGGAAGGAGTAGACGTATACAATATAGTGCTGTCGTCACAGTAAGCCTGACTAAGCCCACTGCAGGGCAAAGGCCTTACCCATATTTTAACAGTGTATTCTATTCAAGTCGAACCTGCGCTGTCTGCATGTTTCTCCGAAGTTATGATAAAGATGAGAATTAATGATGATAATGATTAGGATGCTTGAAATTCTGATGGCGAGGCTCATGCTGATGATGCTAAATAATGATGTTGACGCTAAATGTTGGCGATGATGATGATGCTCGACGTGAGATTAATCGTACATTCGGGTCGTTGTTGCAGAGCACTCCGAGGCTCTGAAGAATTGATGCAAAAGAGCACTAAGCGTTACTACTTATATAAACGGGTCGGTAGGTGATAAGGAAGGAGGTAGGTGACTTGCATACTTGCTTGTTCTCGTTGTAGAGCTTTAAAGCGTTCAATTGAACACTTTCAAACCGATCAGAGCGCTCTCAACAAGCGAATATGCCGTAAGCGTCTAACTCGACGCTCACATACGATCGCTCGCTCACATCCTCACTGTGCGACGGTTCTCACGCTGTGTAACTGGCTGAGTTTTTCTCCAATCAACCCGGCTCCTCAGGGTGTAGCCAAGGGGGGGGGGGGGGGGGTTGAACCCCCCTTGGCTACGCCCCTAAGGATCGTGACCGTAAACGTAATCAACGTTAATGAGCTTGTTCAGACGTTGTTCTATTAGCGTAACGTACGTAACGTTTGAGGCAGTAAATGTCGCGGGCCCGCGACTTTTACGACAACTACTGATGCGACCCGTTACGTACGACCAATGGGCAAGCAGTTTCGGTTTCATTTTCCGTTCACGGGGCTTCCGACCTCCCCACATTCCGCGTCTTCATGCGCGTCTTGCAAGTCATGCAGTAGCGTGTCTGTGCAGTTGGTTGCCGGTGTTTATTGCGTTGCGTGCCCGTGGCCTGTAACCATTTGTACGGTTGCCAACTTATTGGCAACCGTACAAATTACGCGGTTTCTTGTTGCTAAGGTACGAAGCACGCTTGATTTATACTCAGCCTAAAAGACGAAAAAAAAAAAACTCATTACGCGCGGTAAATATCATTGAACTATTTCTTGGTGCGGAGCGCATCTACCGCAAGAAGTCTCGCTACCTTGCATAATATGAAACGAAGTTATAGTACACCGGCGCTTCAAGCGTTCGCGCAGCGCCCGCTTTCATTCCCGCACAGACGAACGAAACGCTAGCCACGCTAGCTGCTCGTGACGCCAGCGTTCGCGACTGCCGGCACGTCGTGTCTTTTTTTTCGTCATACGTTTCCATATCTATAGGTCATTTGGGGCTTGATCATCCTTGTACGTACTTCTCAACTCCTAGTATATTGCATTTCATACGTATGCGGCGTAAACGACCGTACAGAGCGTAGGTTTTGATGCGTCGACCGCGTCTCTCGACGCGCCGCCGAGGTCCGATGACGGCGTCATCGACGTTTTTAAGGTTGCTGCGATGCAAGAAATCGGTGCGTGCGAACTTCTCGCCGCTCGCGGCAGATTTGCGAGCGAATTTCTTTCCGCGGGATTACGACAAGCTCGTCAACGTGTTGATGCGTGAACGGTCCTGGAATGTTTCCAGCAGGTAAGCGATCACGCGGCGGGCTGTTGCATGCGGTTCGGCGGGGCTAGTGTGTCTCGATGCGTGCGCCTCTGGTACACTTGCAGCGCCGCCGCTGCCGTCCGCGGTCTTCAATTATATGTGTTAGAACGCGTGCGATGTGTGGCATCGTAATTTTAAGCGTGAGTCCAGCGATTGTCGGCCCAGGTTATTTGTTCTCGTGGCATTAGCCTTATCTTCTTGTGACTTTATTCATTACGCTGTATCATTACTTTGCAAGAGATCGCGTTATTTTGGTTCTAAATGCGTGAATAAGTATCCGACACCGCTCATGTAATCACTTAAGTTGTGCACTTCAACGAAAATTAGTTGTTGAAGATCAGCACTTTTACGGAGTTACAGAGTGTTTGAACTATAGACGAATGCAATGATACCACGAAGCTTCCCTGTTATGGATTAACAACCTGATACGGCTGCAGCTTGCAGACAGAGGGCCCTTTAACAGTCTGGCCCTTAAATGTATAACGCTAAATGTAAATGTAAAAGAAGGCAGGAAGTTGTGTATAGAAGTCCGGAATCACGTGCGCCCCCCTTACCATGCGGTAATCCACCAACAGCGTAAATTTAGAAGCAAAGATAACTGATCAAGGCACCTGATCACGCGTACGCTTGCTGGCGCACGCCAGCTGGCGTTTGCGCTTCCATGCGCCCGTGCCCGCGCAGACGGAACGCGGCACACAGCGTGTATTATAGTGTACTACAATAATTCTAGTACCTATAGCGTGTATACGTCCGACACCGTTGGTCTGAACGCGGAGAGAGCGCTGCATCTGTCCCCATTTCGTCCATAAGCGTCGAACGCTTGCCAAGTGCACAACGCGTTGTGTGGACTACGCCATCGTACTCGTACATAAGTTCGCGCTGTCGCGTTACGTGGTGAGGAGTGGCTTCGTCCCTGCACAAGCTGTATCGGACGGATTTATATGTGAAATCCAGATCGCGTATTTCGGAGCGCTGTTCGATAGCCCAAATCGAAGCCACGTTGTGTCATGGCGTCTAGC
Source organism: Rhipicephalus sanguineus (assembly GCF_013339695.2). NCBI lineage: Eukaryota > Metazoa > Arthropoda > Arachnida > Ixodida > Ixodidae > Rhipicephalus > Rhipicephalus sanguineus. The sequence goes on from NC_051184.2 coordinate 28,111,639, forward strand.
TTGATGAGCCTGGAGTGAGCTTGCGCAACCCCCTCCCCCCCCCCTCGTCATCGAAGGGGGCGCCGAGTCAGCCCCATACCTATGCTCAGTCGTACCTGTGTCCTCATGAGTTTAAAGTTCAAGATCATGGCCATGTAGGTCTTTGACTATAACAACTGCCGAGACCCCTGATGTCCATTCGAAAGAGCCGTTTACTTACCTCCCACCTATCCCGCCGGAAAGCCGGGTACTAAAGTCAAACCGCTCTGACAAGCTCAGCGTTTGCATGCTTCATTTCATTTGGAATCCATGCGAAGACATCTTTTTTTCGGACTCGGCCCTTTGACTGGGAAGGGGGGTGAAAGGGCGAGGGTGCGCTCAAGGGAGAGCGAAGGGAATACAGCGCAGATAGACGGGGACAAGAAATTAAGGCACAAAAGTATCGTGAGTCAGCGCTCTGTGTGCGTCGTCCTTCCTTGTCCCCGTCTATCTTGTCGCTGTATTCCCTTCGCTCTCCCTTGACAGCCACGGAATAGTTCAGATTCATTCCCGTTTCAATTTGCACTGGCAGCGCATATGTACTTAGCAGCTTGATCTTGTCGCTGGGCAGTAGTTGGTTCGTAGTGTTCAGCCAGGTCATAAGCTATGGCCTATTAGCGCAAAAATATAATAATAAATATACAGGCTGATGGTGGGGAGGACGGAATGGGAGAAAGAGAAGCGAGGGGAATGCTAACCATTACTTTAGCGCTTTCCTTTCTTGTCCACCTGAGATATCATTTGTGGTCGTTTTGAAACACACACACACACACACAACACAACACACACCACCACACACACACACACACCACACAGCACTTCCTGTTCTACATTGCAAGATTTCGATTTCCACTAGAAGTCTGTTTTGTCATCCGTGAAGAAAAGTTCAAGCTGCTGCTTAAATAGCGAAAGGAGGTCACCCAAAAAAAAGATAACTGAGCAACGAGAAATAGACTGTGGCCGAGTTGTTAATGCGCGATAATTAAAAAAGAGCTCGAAATAACGCTGGAACGAGACGACGAAAGCTAGATGACAAGCGGAACTGACAACTGAACTTTTATTGAAGAACATGTGCGCATCCAGGCACCTTAGTCTCAGTTGTTGTTTGACGCGAGCTTGGCCACTCACCAGCTTTCAAAATTAAGAAAGCTTCAACGAAGCCCTCGTGCCGTCTGGTCCCCATGGCGTGCGAGCCACTTTGGCATCAGACATGAAGTGAACTGCAACCAAGGGGTGTGTTGGGGCTTCGTCTTGTCCCAATCATCATGAGAAAGGAACCATTTCGCTCTGGCGAGCATACGACGGAGCGACGACGGGTTTCTTTATCGCCAAGAAAGTTTGCGAGCGCGGCCGGGCGATCCGATGTTGTAGCCCGTACCATCGGCCTCCGTTAGCGCATGACTTCGCGTTTATTGTGTCGCGAACGGGCGCGCAGCCCCACGCGTCGACTTTCGACGGCAGATCGAAATCGTCGCAATTGCGCGACATCGCGGCAGGTCGTCACTAGGGAGCCGCCACCTTCGACGGTTCGGTGAGTAGGATTTACCGTTGCCCTGTCGGCCGGATGATTAACTATACGCGAATTCCTCGTTGCGTATACGAACCGTAGCGACGATCTAGGTGCGCGCAGAATAGTCAGTCGTGCATACAGAAACCTCAGTTGTGTTTAACGCCACTGAAATTTGAAACCTCCAGCTGCGATCAAGCTCGGCGAGCTAGACGCCAATGTAGACATGGCTTCTGTCTGGGTTTTTTACGCGTCAAGACGACGATATGACTACGAGGCGCGCCGAAATGGAGAGCTCCGGGAATTCGACCACCTGGAGTTCTTTAACGTGCACCTAAACGTGACCTAAACCTATGCACACCGGGCCTGTACTATTTCACCTCCATCGAAATGCACCGCCGTTGCCGGAATTCGAGCTTCATCGCAGCGGCCCCCTCCCTCTAAATCAAAGCATGGGACAGACTTGCAGACGACGATACAGAGTGATTATAACAAGGACAACAAAGGAATGAAGACCACGGGACAAGCGCTGTTCTTCGTTCCTTTGTTATCCTTGTTAGAATTGCTCTTTTTCATCATCTGCCTTGATTATGACCAACCAGCCCTCATCAAGTTGTTACTAATGCTAATGCTTAGGTGAAGCAGCTGTGGGCGCTCTAATCAAAGTATAGCTCTTTGTCGTCGAGCAAAGATCGTGCCTTTTATTTCTTTATCCGAACCTATATACTTCCTTCTATTCTGACTGCGCTATGCAACTTTGCGTCAGGAATAACGTGGTATAACCGAAATAGCTGGGTGTTAGCTGAGTGACGACGCTGTCGTAGTTCACCGAATGCCCAGAGGGCGTGACGACGAATGATTGTGCACTCTTATCGCAACTGGCGCCGCTGCGCTGAGCGCATGACCACATTCAGTTCGTTGCTGCCGCTGTATCGAACACTCGCAGGTATCCCGGTCGCTTCTTGGTTACCGGCCAGGTACCGACCTCGCCGCCCACTTCTGAGGACGTCAGACGTCTAGCGTGTGCGCTTCGTCGTCAAGAGCGGAACCGGGACCAGTCCTACAACTTGCAGTGTCCCCGTTGAATCCTCTCTGGGGGCGCCAGACGTCTCGAGTCTGCTTCGTCATTCAAGACTGAATGGGAATCACTCGTACAACTCGAACCTTCAAAAAGGGAGTGTCGAAGGACTAGACATGACTTCGCAAAGTGACTTCGGCTCCTCGGAGTTCCGTTGCGGCCCCTGTGAGCACTCGGTGCCTTCGCTGCGTCTCAAGTCAATCGCTCTGGCTGACGTGCGGCGCTTCGACGCCTCCGGCGAACAGAAGGTCTTTCCGTACGAAAACCGTTATTGCGAACCGTACCAGCCGCACGCCTGCAGCCCACCGTCTGACAAGGATATGCGGCGTTATTCTCAGAGCGAGGCAAGCCGTTCTTACGCGAGGAGTACCGCGGGCGGTGTCTGGTACCTAAGGGACAGCGCACCGGTCGACGTCAACTGCGGACTTTTCTCTCCGCCGTCGCGGCACGCGGAGTTGTGTTCCGGAGACCTAGACTCGGAACCTTTCGACGCCTGCGGTGAGACGGAAAGGCTTATGAAGAGTTCAGTACATGGCTGAAGAGCTGGTGGCCCGCGAGACGGCCGTAGCTGCCAATTACCAAGACGCCGACTTGAAAGAGTCGACGCTGGAGCTTGCTGGCCCGACTCCAGAGCAACCGAGTCCGGCCAAGTCGCCGTTCCCGTCGATGCCTCGCTGAGCTTGAAGTCCCTGGTGGAGGTCGTCGCTTATGCCCCTGGGCCGAAGCCGCGGACACTTCCGTTCGTGCGTCCGTCCAGGAGACCGGCGTGTCCTTCCGCCACGACCTCAGCGGTGCTTCGAAGAAGCACCGACGACTGAATCCGCGCGGGGCGGTCGTCGCCTCCTACTCTGACGGATTCGACGTCGCCAGTGGCTCGAATGGTTCTCCCAGAGGACATTCCTCGAGTGCTGCGGCGACTCAGAGCTGCGTCGTCGAAAGAAGGCGGTTCCGCGAAAGAGTCCCCGGCCGACGACCCCAACTTTCAAGGGCGCCGTGGTTCACATGCGGCTCGAGATGGTCCACGGAGAGCCCAGCTCAAGATGGAGCATTACTACAAGTGAGATGGCTTACTCATCGCTATAGGATAAAAAAAAGCGTTTTTCTTTTCATTGTTTTTCATCGCCACACAGTCATCGTTAAAACAAGAAAAATATCTGTGCGAAGCCAGCGTACACCAATACGATAAGGGCTTCATTTTTGTCCGACGAATGGATGAAATAAAAGAGCATAAAAACGGCTTCTTGCTGTCTCCGGTTGAAAAGTTACATTGGCAGCGGCAGCAGTCGCTTATATCTCGACACGGATTCGTGATTGGTGAAGCGCAACAAATCGGGCCATATTCTTTTCGCTCCTTATCAAAGCGCCGCGTCGCCCAGACATAAGCGCGAAGAAAAATCGGAACGCATTTGTTGGGGATTCCGGTCGCGGCTTTCAATGATGGTCGTACAACTTTTTCCCGCGAACTGCTTGAAATGTATGCCCTCGTTCGTTCGGAATTCGATGAACCGCTATGCAGTGTTAGTGCACAGCGGTGAGTTGAATCCGAAGCATGTGTGTCTTCCCTTGTAACATAAAAACCATTTGTCTTGTATAATACTAACACCACTATTTCACAGCGACAAAAGCACCTTTACTGCGACAAGGCGCTTGGTAAGCGAGAATAAGCGAAAAAAAAAACGCAGGCGGCGCCGTCACCTTGAGGTTTCCGCACAAACTCGTCGTGACGTCACAGATTTTGAAAGCCTACGTAATTTATCGATGAAAATGAGCTACGTTCCGTTATAAGACGATACGTAGCAGTGCTTAGGAAGCTATACTGAGCCGAAGGGGTGAAAATACGAAAAGAAACATAGAAATTTGTGACGTCACACTGAAATACAGCTACTGTGGCTTCGGTGCGAAATTCAAGACAACAAAAGAAAGTTCAACCTTCATTTGCTCTTCTAATGCGATTAACGTAAGATGGCCGAAGTGAGGACAATGCTGTTCTGAGAGAATAAGTTATCAGTGCCAACTGACTTGGTGTTTCACTTTGCTGTGCCTTTGAAGTGGACCCACTACTAGAAATTAACAGATGAAATACCTTTTTTTTGTTCGTGGTCAGCATGATCTACGCAGTCGACTTGCGAGAGCTCGGCGTGTTCAACAACACTGTTATTTGTCCGTTGCAGCAACATGCAGCGACGAGGCGTTCTGCGACCCGAGATAAGGCGAATCCGAAGACGAGATTGAGTTCACCAGAAGGGAGGACGTTGAACAGCAGGTGAAAGAAACGAAGGCCTTGGCGCTGCGTTTTATGGCTCTTCTGATACCTTTAAAGTTCACGGCTGTAGCTTGTCGGTAATATGCGCATGATTGCCTTTTGACGAATTACGAGGGCGTGAAGCTCAGCGTCCTGTTTGGTGGCGCCACCTGGTGGGGCAGTGCTTAACTAAGACGCAGACTGATTTCACGGAGGCTGTGCAAAGCTATCCTTGCTTTCGCGTGATCCCCCCGATGCCCATCTAGGCCACGTGGTCGTATGATGACCTGATGGCATGGCATTGTAATGCAATATCTTTGCCCAGCAAAACCCGTTGAAGGTACCTCGACATTACATAGGTGTTGTGATTCAAAGCGGAGGGAGGTTTTAAGTTGTCAGAGACGTTTGGAGTATCGGTGCAAAAAAAAAAAAAAAACTGTAGTCGTTGCAGGCATAGGGTACAAATAAAGTTAAATGCTTAAAAAAAAAACCATAGGTAGCTGAAATTTAGACTTCAGTTTGCGTATGTTATGAGAGCCTGACTGGAACAAACACGCTCGTAACTATTGGTTACCGCCCCGTTTCGATGGCGATGTCAACAACTATCAACAGATATGCCAGTTTGTCCTTTATTGTTGTTGTTCTTTAAGTACGACTGTTATGACGTTGCTCGCCGGACATTTCGTTTTAAAGCTTCGCTTTAAAGCCGACATATGGCCGACACAGATCCTGGACTTTGATGCCGGGACTGCGGCTGCTGCTGCTGCTTGCTCACGCACAGGGTAACAATCCCATAACAAATCGGCAAATATGTAGTGTCACCCGTGTGGTTCGGCCGGTTGCTGTCTCCGTCCTGACGGAATTACCCCCTTGAATCACGCGGTACCCCGTCTGACCCAGGGGATGACGTGAAGAAAATGGGTCTAATCCTGGTTGTCAAATGCATAGAGTTCCATAACAGCACACTAGAGGGAAATCTGGCGCTAGCTTCTATGGGAGCTGCAACGCACGGCGCTTCATGCCAGCGTGGGAATGATGGGCAGTGCGTGGATTTGCCTAAGCTTCGTTCATTCTGCTCCGTGTGGCCGGCAGCCGTTTTGGTCGCAAGGCGAAGTTAAGCTGATGTTCAACCGTCCCACTTCACCACCTTGATAGCCTGATGAATTTGAATCGCTCACGAGGTTCACATCGAGCCGTTCTCTAGCTCATCTGAAACCAAAAGCCAAATCACAATAAACAAAGCCGCAACTGCGTTCGAGGACGCAAGCACGAAGATTAGATAAATACACTTGCTACCGATCATTTACAGTGAACTAGAAGAGTTCACTATACATCATTCCCATGGTGGCTGGACGATCGCTGCGCCACAATTCCTTCTAGTAGATATTGTAGGAAACTCTGTGGTCAAATTGTCCGCAGTGGCTTCGTGCTGGTTTCTTCATGTGTACCACTGATTTTTCGCCACAGGCACGAAGTTTCTTTGTTGAAAAACGACTTCGAGGACATATGAACAGTTTACAACAGTTAATTAACTGGATCACAAAAGTTTTGCTTTACCCATAAGATTCCAAAGAGCGTCGTTGCATGTGAACTATACTTCTTTTTTTTTTTTCAGTTTCAGACAAACAGTGCGCGTCTTGCGCCACGAAGCTAACACCGCTATGGAGAGACGCCGAAGACGGCACGCCGTTATGTAACGCGTGCGGCATCAGGTACGTGACTTCACTGAATTCTTCACGTTATATTGATATGACCGCGTGATCAAAGCTGCAGTGTTTTGAAGGAAACTTGGTGCTGACGTCGTGCTGTTTATTTAAAGCGGGGACCTCAAACAAGCGGCCCGGCCCACACAGGACTGTCTTCGTCCCTTGCTCTTTAAATTTTCTTAACAAGTATAGCCTTGTCACATTTAGAGGTCCAAGGGTTCCGCGACACTTAGTTCACTTTAATGAACTCACAAAACACTTCCATATGGAGAGGAGTGTATTTCCCCCGCCGCACAAAACGCTCACGAGACGTACCGCAGGCTATGACCGTTAGGACGCTACAGTCTAACTCCTATCCTAATCTTGCTTTCGTGCACTGCCTGTTCTCAAGTGAATTTAGCTCACAGTGCACTCGCTGCGAGGGGAAGTGCAATCTAGAGCACATGCTCTGGCGATGCCCCTGGTTACGTGGGGACAAACCTCACGGAACAAAAATGGAGCTCGGCCCTCAAGAGCTCGGAGTATCATCATCAACTGTCCAGAGAGAGCTGTCCAGAGAGGCTGTCCAGAGAGAGCCAGCGATGCGGCGGTTAGGCTAGGTCTAACTGTCCCCACGTGGGAGCGCCCCGTGGTGTCACCCTAAGGGGTGGCACTTCCTCCGGATCTTTAAATAAAGTTCTTCGTACCGTATCCTATGTTCATGAGCTACACAGATGTGACTGGGCTCAAGAATCTTTTTTTTTTCGTGAGGTACCCCATGGGGTCGCGATGCGTTAAAACATAACCGTGGAACAATAACCCTATACTTCAGAATCGGCGTTGAGATTTGGGTCCTTCTGGAGAGCAGTAGCGGTATCTTTCTGACGTCGAATCCCCTTCAGAGATGACCCATATATGAGATATGGGAAAGACCTTTGAAATGGCAACGTTAGCTGACGTTTTGTTGTGTGCGCCTCGTGATAGCCGAGGCCGTGGTTTCGGTACTTAAGATACTCCCGCAATTTAATCAATTTCGCTCCTGTTTGTTTCTCGCTGCGGACGCAGGTACAAGAAGTACAAAGTGCGCTGTACCCGCTGCTGGCACATTCCCAGGAAGAATGATAACACCGGCGGCGACTGCAAGGAGTGCGGTGGCACACTGCGTTTCGTCGTGCGAAAGTCGACAAACTGAAAGTTGTTTTTTTTTTCTATATCATTTTGCTTCGGGCAGCGTACCGCAAGCTACCTCTGTATAAAGGCTATGTGACACATTCGCCGTGTACATATAATGTTTGTTTTCCTGCAGATGCTGAAGAATACCTAAGCTCGTAAAAAAATATATGTTCAATAAACGTTTGTCGATTAGTGACTGCTCTTCTATTGTAAGGCTGGTGTTTTGCCCTTACATATACGCGTGCGACATGTGCTCCTTCGGGTAGAATATATTGCTATTCGTTAGAGGCACGTGGTAACCACGTAGTGGTGGCTTAGCGGCATAGCTGTAGCGCTGCTAAACTAGACGACGCGGATTCGACTCCCGGCCGCACTCGACGAGGGCGAAGTGTAAGGACGTGCACCCCCTGTACTGGTCAGAACTAAAATATATAGAAGGAACAGAGCAAGTCATAAAGAGCAAGAGAGATAAAGAAGCAGAAAGAGGTAGAATGGAAAGAAAGAGAAATAAAGATAGACAGAGCGAGGAAGAGAAATATATAGAACTAAATAGAGAGAAAAAGAAATAGAAAAACAGATAGAAAGGAAGATATACGAAAGAAACAGAGAGAAAGAGAAGAATCAAGATAAGGAAGAGCGCTCAGCAGCGTTCTTCCTTCAGGCTTGGCACCACTAAGGCGTAGGTGGCATAATTTTATCAGAGGGGGGTGCAGGCTATATAGCATCCCTCAAAGAACCTGCGCTGCAGACTCGCGTACCCTTTAAAAAGAAGAAAGCCTTAAAAAAAAGCCGCCTGTTGATAATGGCGATGAAAATGGTGGTTTGAATGAATGTATACAGTGAGCAATCTTCTAAGTCTGAAATCCAGACCTCTCTCGTTCTAGAGTTCGCCTAGCAACGTTCGGATTATTTATTCAAAATATCACACGAGTCCGTTATGCGTTTGCCTAACGCGACTCGAAGGCGAATGCCTACTTCTTCTTTTTTCTTCTCAGTCGACCGTATTGATACTGTATAGCAGGTGCGTAACTTTTACATTAGATCACGATGTTGCGGTGTTTGTCGAAAACACCGGCAGAGTCCATTTGGGAGTATCGACGATGTTGTCTTTTTTTCTTACCTTATAGACAGGGCGGTCCACACTGTTGTCATAACATACTTCCAGGAAGATTTCACTTGCCCGTGAAGCCGATCTCGGAGAGAAATTCGCATGTAAGAAGAATTTCAATTCAGCTAGTTTGGGCGGACATTGCGTAAGAATTGACGACGCGACAAGAAAGGCTTGCAACTCGAATGCCAAAGGGAGAGAGAGAGAAAGAACGTCACGGTGTCCGTGTTGTCAGTGCTCCGTCCCCGTCAATACGTCGACAATTTTTACGCTTCGCTTATATTCCGCAGCTAAATTTCACTGACCACAAATACAAACTTCTAATAGCAGATAACTCTGCCTGTGTATGTGGCTTCACAGCAGCGTGCGCGATGATGCCGTGAAGCCACACCAGGCCAGCATATCCGGTGAAGAAATGTTAAGCAGCCAAAGTTTCTGGCGTTCTATTTGGCAAGATTTTTTAACAGATATCAGAGCGCAGTATCGCTGTATAATAGTGGTTTCGGAATCCTTCGGACCCTACTGCGCCTCGGAAAAAAAAAGTCACATGGTTCCATGTGCGTTTGCTTAGGACGACTCGATCGATGGCGAAATCCATTTTCTTATTATCACTCGTGTTGACGCCGCCCATGCTAGCGGCCACATTTTGCGTTTGATGAGGCATCTAAGAATTTCGCCTTAATAGATATAATCATTATGGCATCATCATCAGCATCAGCTGGCCTCGCTGCCCATGTCTACAACGGAATCGCATGTAAGGCTTCGGTAGCTCCGGTGTCGCCCACCAACAACCCACACCGTTCCTCTGACTTCCGTCGACAGTAACTACGTGAACGGCGAGATACTTTCCACAAAGCTTCAGAAAACTTGTAAATGTCGTGTAATCAGCATTCATGAATTTGTCCAAATAGTACGAGAAGTGCCGTACAGCTGGCTATAAAAAGCCGTGATGCGAACTTACTCTATCTCGGTTCCGACTAAAAGGCCAGGTTGCAACTAAGAAGGCACGTGTATCCTGTACTTTTAGCCTTTTAGCTACTGTATGAAATCAGAATGAATGTCATCGTCACGTCGTTTTTTTTTTAATTCGGTGCCGATGGCTTTAATACCGCAGGTTGTCGTCTTTGGTACGGTAACGTTTTTTTTTTCTTTTGGTTTAAACATCTGAGCTGTTTAAGCCAACCGTTAGTCCGCGCAGAGCGAACAGAAATCATCATTATCACGAACCGGCACGCGCTCTTTTCGTCCTCTTCTTCATCTTCTGCTTCGCTCCCACAACACACGCGCCGATTTGTCCGGCGTAGGATGCAATAACTCTGATGGACGAGTGAACGAGTACAGATAGAGAGAGAGAGACAAAGAGAAATAAAGATAGAGAAAGAGAGAAATTCTTGGCAAATAATTTCTTGGCGAGATTCGAGCCCGCGTACCCACCATCCGCAGGCGAGCGTCGTAACCACTCGGCTATCCAGGCACGCTAGCAGAGCATAGCATAGCTTTGTATAATAGAGTATAGCAATTGGGGTTTGGAAAGGGAAGTGGGGGTGAGGAGGGTAGATTTGAGGATGAGGGGAGAACGAGTACACACACACAGAGAGAGAGAGAGAGAGAGAAGTGCATAGAAAGAAGGAGAAGAAAGAGCGAAAAAGATAAATGCTGACAGAACGACTGCAGAGAGATATATATAGAAAGAAAAACATAGAAAGTGACAGAGAAAAATAGACAGAACGAAAGGGAAGAGTGAGAGAAAAAAAGGATAGAAAGACAGAGAAAGAAAGAGAACGAGAGCGAAAGAGATAGAAACTGCCGATACAAAAAAGATAGAAAAAAAATAAAGAAAGCACGCATAGCCATGTATAGTACAGAATAGCAAGGGGGTGGGAAAGAGAAAGGCGAGAGGGTAAAAGCCTAAACAAGCCAGGACCAGCTAGGCGTCCACCAGCTCTGCTGTGACCCAGCCCTGCACAACTTAGAGCAAGCTGCGCTAACTTTTTTTTTTTTTTTTTTTTTTTGCTTTCCCTCAGATTCTCTGAACTGATGAATGAAGGTACGTATAGAGTGAGCCCTTGTTTCACTCTCGAGCCTTGTTTCACGCTGAAAATGATGCGTTAAATTTGGCCAAATTATTAATTATTTGACTCTGAAACATATAATGCATAAACAGCAAACTGGGCGAAGGGTACGTAGACTAAACTTACTGCACAAAAAATATCGGGCTAGTATTGCATTTTGCCGTTAACATTAAATTTAGATCACAGATATAGCCCAATTTTGGACGTAAGAACATTCTGTGGCTCAATTTCAGAGGTTCTGCGCATCACCAGTTGAAAGTAGGCTGAAAGCAGGCAACGCGCCTTTTCTCATAACAGGCAGATAGATAGATAGATAGATAGATAGATAGATAGATAGATAGATAGATAGATAGATAGATAGATAGATAGATAGATAGATAGATAGATAGATAGATAGATAGATAGATAGATAGATAGATAGATAGATAGATAGATAGATAGATAGATAGATAGATAGATAGATAGATAGATAGATAGATAGATAGATAGATAGATAGATAGATAGATAGATAAATAGATGCTTTTAAAAGGAATGCTCATCGTATTAAAATTAACGCAGGACTAGTATGGTCCAGTATAAATGAAGGAAAATATTAGCGTAGAAGTTAGAACTAAGCAGCTGTTTCTTCAAGCATTTGAAGTGGGCGCCATCAGAAAGAGGTCAGCTGACCCAGCAACGCTAATGATCGAAAAGCGGCATTGCAACAAAAATAACAATATAAGTACAATTTGTATTGGTTTAATTGTTTTGTAAAATATTCTGATGTTAACTTAGTGCGAAAGCATAGAATAGGTGTCAATTTTTGCACTTCCGGTGGCGCCAGAGTCGTTACTGAAAGCGGAAGTGACAGGTCGGCAGCGGTGTTGGCGTGCCTGTAGATTTTGCCACGACGCCGATGTTAATATTTTCGGGCAAGCAATTTCTCTAAATAAAAGCTGTTTCGTTCGTTATCGTTAGGCCGAGACAAGACACAGAATGCTGACGAAGTTCGAGACCAAGTCGGCCCGCGTGAAGGGCCTTAGCTTTCACCCGAAGAGGCCGTGGATTTTGGCGAGTCTCCACAACGGCGTCATTCAGCTATGGGACTACCGAATGTGCACGCTTCTCGACAAATTTGATGAGCACGACGGTCCCGTGAGGGGCATCTGCTTCCACAACCAACAGCCGCTGTTTGTTTCCGGCGGCGACGACTATCAGATCAAGGTGAGACGACCTAGCGAACCGAACGAGCCGTCCCGACATGAAGCGACACCCGAAGCCGGCCGCTGACGCAATGAACTACGAGTGTCGTATGTTACCGTGCTTATTTCAGAGGAAGAAAACTAGCTGTCACCGAAAATTTCCTCCATCGAAGATAACTAACAAGGATTGACTCCCACCACACCGCTGCGCATCAATGATGGGCACTAGTGTGTCATGTCTCGTCGGAGTTGGCTGCTTAGCGACAGTAATCTGTGGTTTAGTTTAAGTAGCTATCTTCGAGATTACTGACCGGCAAAATAACGGACTCTTTTCTTTCAAAAGCTTTCCATGTTCTCACCAAATCGTCACAGCAGCGCGTAGCTGTCTTTCGCATCTAGATGTCCTGTGAATTATCGACAGATGCACGTCGTACGGCTTCTTTCTGGAACGTGCGTAGTCAACGTCTCTGCATACCAGGGTTTTCGCTTGTGTGCTCATAATTGCAGATATACCCCAGTTTACTTTACAGGTACACATCTTCGTCATAGATACCTGGTGCCAGTGCTAGCGCGCTTGCCTGACTCCTTGCATTTTGAATGGGGCCGGTCCCCTTGCCGAAGGGCACGTTTTACATTTGAACGAGGAAATATGCGCCCCCATACAAGGCTTCAGGTTCGTGAGATCTCACTGTGTGCTCTCTGTCAATGAGTGTGCGACTTTAACTCTCTGTCAACGAGTGTGCGTATTGTGGGGTGCTTCTGACAGATGTTCCTTGCAGTACACGGTTATTAAGGTCTGCTAGTTCAACTCGTGATTCGAAGTTTATTAACGTGTAGCCACACTACTGCCGAAGTGTTACAGCTGTTCATGGTATTGTCAAGCAGCTTTCCATAGACAGCGTTTACCGGGACACCTTGATTATCATGTACTTGTGATGGCGAAATAAAGTTGAATTGATAATTGAATTTGAGACTTTAGGGCAGGTTAATGGAGTACTGACACGATTTCGAGGCATCACAGCCTACCACAATGGACTTTATCATGAAGACTTAACATTCTGTGCTGAGTATGCGAATTTTGTGTCCTGCATGAGGCCGAAATCATTGTCATAGACGCCGGACGACAAAACACTCATCTTTGTGTATGTGATTAACATGCAGCTGGCAGCATTTGATGGATACTGCTGCAAGGGCATCATGAATTGCGGTCCCCACGTTACTTAGACCTACGTCAGACTGTGGTAACACGTCACTGTGAAACTGTGAAACCTCGATATCGAAACCAAAAGTGTTTTCTTGTAAGGTAGCGGAATAAAAATATATATATTGCGTTCTGAGGTACCGTGATGCTCATTTTGGGGTTATCAACACCAGTGCTTTTATTTAAAGCCACAATACAAAAATTGCTAAAATTCATGTCAGTGCTCCTTTAACATTACAACTTGTTTTGTCACTCTCAGGTCTGGAACTACAAGCAGCGGCGATGCATGTTCACGCTGCTAGGCCACCTGGACTACATTCGTACGACCACGTTCCACCATGAGTACCCATGGATCCTCAGTTCCTCAGACGACCAGACCATCCGAGTTTGGAACTGGCAGTCACGCACCTGCATCTGCGTGCTCACAGGGCACACTCACTACGTCATGTGCGCCCAGTTCCACCCGTCCGAAGACCTGATGGTCTCGGCCTCGCTCGACCAGACAATCCGTGTCTGGGACCTGGGTGGTTTGAGAAAGAAGAATGTGGCACCTGGACCGGGGGGTCTTGACGACCACCTTAAAAATCCAGGACACACAGACCTGTTTGGAACATCGGATGCTGTCGTGCGACACTTTCTAGACGGTACAGCTTGTCTTGTGACTGTGCACTTGCCGTTTTTCCTTTATTTCGTGGCTGTTCGGTCTTTAGGTAGATTGCACATGACGTCACAGAAGCCAGAGTTCTTCAGTCGTACGAGTTGCGAAACTCCCCATAGGCCCCGTGTATCAAAATGCGCAATTCCCATTGGCTGAAATCGTGGGGGGGGGGGGGGGGGCCTGCTGATTGTCGCGTCATCTGTTGACCGAAAAATAAACTAATAAACGCTCGCAACAACGCTAGCACTGCAACGTAATATTTTGTATTGCTCATAATAGATGACGCGACAATCTGCAGGTTCCCGCAGAATCGGTCGTGGGCTTGTCCGGGTTTCTGAACGCAGTTTCGCAAATTTTATATTGAAGAACTCTGGCGGAAGCAGCTTCTTATCGTGCTAGTATCCAAACATGATGGCCACGGTGACTGTACAAAATATCACCGTGCACAGTACATCAATTTGCCTTCAGTGACGGGGCAGGTTTTACAGCAGCTTATCACTGTTGTCGCTCAATCAAGCTTTTTCCTTGCACGACACCTTGACATGCTAGTATTCTAACAGGGCGGCCCATCAATACAGTCTAGCACTTTGTACAATCTGTCGATTTTACCAGCCACATGCTGCTTGTTAGCCCTGTCATGTGCCAACTGAACTTATTCTTGGCCTGCAGATTTCCTGTCTCCTCACTATCGCTCATGCTTTTAGCTGCTGTCTTCGGTGTTTTCTTTCTCTTGATGATACATAGGCATGTCATCTTTCAATGGATGATTTCACGCATTTCATAAGCATGTCATCTTTCAATAGACTGGTTTCATGACATTTCACCGTGCCACTGATGCCGCTAAGCGGACTGGACGGCAGCTATGGCAAGAATCATCTGATGTTAACACCGTGCCATAAGATTTATAGGCAGGAAGGGGCGGATATAAATGTTCTACTAGAGATGGGTTAAAAAGACCAGCCCTCGTGTTACCTCTGAAGTTCACTGTAAAAAGGGACGGGGGCATTTTCTGTGGCATTTGTCTTAACAATGACCCGTATATGACAGCGGCAAGCCCACTGTGCATTTGCTCTGGTCACGGTTAAGTCTGTCTAATTAAGAACTTCATTGCATTGACAGTGTCACTGCGTCTACTTGTAAATTTCTTTAGTCGCCATGTTTTGATGGACTACCATGTGACTGGCTAGGATGAATTTCAGTCTTTGGACAACACCAATCATGTGGTCGAGCTCTGTTTACTCTTGTAAAGGGAAGTAACTACTCGCAAAGTTTGAGGTCTGTGCAGTGCTGAAGTTTTCAAAGCAAGCTGACTGACTGAAAGTGGACGCTACTTTGCCCCAGGTCACGAGCGGGGTGTCAACTGGGCCGTTTTCCATCCCACCGCACCCCTTGTGGTGTCGGGTGCTGATGACCGGCAGATCAAGCTCTGGCGTATGAACGACTCCAAGGCCTGGGAAGTGGATACCTGCCGCGGCCACTACTGCAATGTCTCCTGCGTTTTGTTCCACCCAAGGTCAGGACACATCTTTTAAAATTCGACATGTGATGGTTGTTGAACACTAGCACCTTGAACATGACCACTTCAGTCGCCACGTCTCCATGTGGACACTCCACATATTTTTAAATTTGCGTATTAGTGATCACTGTGCAGTCCTTAATGTAGAACTGGATGCAAAAATTACAAAAATCAATGAAAAGCGAAAAGCAATATCATTACTCTCCACACCACTTTGGTGTGGAGAGCAATGATCTGACTGAATAATTGTAATTATGTTCCTTCTTGCATCAGAAGGCTGTAAAATGAATATTAGCTAGTGTATCAGCCTCTAACGAATATTTAGGTATCTGTTATTGATTGCATCATCTATCAGAGGCACACATCTGTAAAATATCTTTATTTTTATATACAGTAGAACCCCGCTGTTACGTTCCTCACTGCTGCGTTTTCCCGGCTGTTACGTCGTTTTCCGCCGGTCCCGCCATAGCTCCCATAGGATATAATGTATTGGGAACCCCGCTGTTACGTCGTAACTGTCGGACCGTTCCCGTATGATACGTCGCGAAGTGCCCCCGGAGCCGACCGAGTGACTACCAAAGAGAGCGGCCATGGCGCATTTTCACGCAGCTTGGCCTCGTTTGACCGTAATATTAGCCGCATGAGAGGCGCAAGCAACAGAATCTTTCAATTGATGCAAACAAAAGCATGGCCTTCGAGATTCAAATTGCAAAGGCGTCTATGACGTAACTGCTCGCGAAAGCAAGGCCTTCGAGATTGGCATTTACTATTGACAAAAGCATAGCCTCTGAGATTTGCATTGCACAAACATGGCGTGTATGACGTAATTGCTTGCGAAAGCAAGGCCTTCGAGATTGGCATTCACTTCTGCCATCGCGTTGGCGTAGACTCATCATCATCGTTATTTGTCGGAGAACGGGAGGAGTTCGAGCTGGTTGGAGCTCGCATGGTCATGCGTGCGGTTCGCGGTCGGACTCGCCGCGCCGGTCGTGATTGCGTGTGCTTAGTTTTTTCATGCCTACAGCTGTTGGTGTTAAAAAAATCACATACGTTGATTATATTTCTGTGGATAAGGCCGTCCTAAGCTCCGCGTTTTTATCCATCGACTAGATCGCGGCTGAGCGCGCCAATTTTCGTGCTGCTCGTAAGAATTGAAATAAAATTCTGTACCACTAAATATTTTGCCGTTTTTCCTGTTTTTCGGCTCTTACGTTTCCCGTCTCTTACGTTTATTTCCTACGGTCCCTTCAAAAACGTATCAGCGGGGTTCTACTGTATAAAGACTGGCCTGCAGTGGCCAAAATATTAATGCTACATGTGTGAAAATTTGTTCTGACACAATTGCAACATGTTATGAACGAAATACCTTGAAAATATATAACGGTGACTGCCTAATAGCACTGCATTATAATGTGGGACTGGATGGCACAGTCTTTACATAACTTTCCTTTGCTTGCAGTGCTTAACTTAGTTAATTACATCGTACTAATTAACAGCCTCTTTTCTAAGTTGTCAACATTCCTAGCATGTCTGAGAGAGTCCCATAGCTATCCGCAAGGTGAATAAGAAAGCTGCCATGTTCAGGAGTGGGTAAGCTGTCACTTACCTGATGGAGCATTTCACTGGCCGAGCTGGAACAAGTTTTCTTGCTCCGCAGCCATGAAGCTGAATGCCACTGGTCTATCTGGAGCTTATTTGTGCTTTCCACTGGTCCATTTGGTGTGACCTGCACCACGACGGAGTGGGTCTCTCCTAATCATCATCATCATCATCATCATTTATTAACCCATAAGGACCCTAAACAGGGCATTACATAAGGGGGGGGGGGGGGGTTACAAGGTTGAAATGAGGCATAGTTCAATCAAATCAATCAATCAATCAATCACTTTTATTTTCTTTTCACATTGAAAAAGAGGAGACAGGACTAAAAGCTACAGAAGCTTGACAGGGGTCCTGCCCCCTTTAACAAATGACAACAGCACATTGCAGAAATGTCTGATCTGAGTTCAGCAAATGCCTAGGAAAAAAAAAAAAAACCCAACAGCGCTACAGAAAGTACAAGGCACGCAAGAGAAATTATTTCATGGCCAGTGTTCGCTGAAAAAGAGGCGTACAACACAATGATGGGAGGGAGCTAAAATTAGACTTAACAAAAACACAACAGACGAAGAGAAGTCAAAACAAGTGAACTTCATGATACAAGCCTTAGTGGGCACAAAACATATTAAGTACAATATCTGTAGTATACAACGGCGAAATAGGGAAAAAAAATTACATGAATACAAAAAATGCATAATTAAAGTCATTTAACAAAGAGCGTACTTAAGGACTCCTTGAATTTTTCTGAATTTGTTTCAGTGGCAATAGATTCCGGAAGGCAATTCCAATCCTCGATGGCTGCGGGAAGAAATGATTTATTAAATGTAAGGGTCGAACCGTGAAGGCGTTGGACAGAATTGAACAGGCGGCGAAAAGTTCGAGCAGGTGGAAGTAACAGTGTACCATGCATATGGGAAAAGTTGTGATATAGTTTATGGAACAGGGCGAGTCGGAAAATTTTGCGTCTAACTATTAAAGGAGGAAGTTCAAGAGATGATTTAATGTGGGTTACGCTGGTGTGTGAATTATAGTTTGATGAAATAAATCGGGCAGCACGATTTTGGGGTTACGCTGGTGTGTGAATTATAGTTTGATGAATGATGTCCTGTCTTACTGTATGGTAGACTCATTAAATGGAAACTGAAGGGACCAGGAAAATATATGTTGCGTTTAACAGGAGTTCCATTAACTGAGAGGTAAAGAGGGGTGCAGAATTCAAGTACAAGACTAGTGATATTTTCAGTTATTTCCGTTTCAGTGATTTTCGTTTGCCGAGAATCTGCTGTATTTGCTCTCATATTGCCTGCAGTGGTCAGCATTGGTTAATGTTGGCTAGTGCTGCCTAAATGAAAGCTCTCGACTAGTGTTCACTAAGTGGTGGCTATTGACTGCTAACATTGAGTAATGGTGGCTAATGTCAGCTCTTGTTGCCCAAATTATGGCTAATATTGGCTAGCACTATCATATGTTGGGTTAAATGACATGATTCCAAATATGGTAGGGCTTGCGTTTTCCCCAGCTGGGAATTTCTGCGTCAATTTTTTTTAACACGAAAGTGTTTTATGCCGGGGTCCACCAAGACTTCACTGACGTATTTCCGTCACGGATATGACGTTCTTAAAATGTACACGAACATATTCGGCAGAAAAAACCAGAAGAAAAAGTTTCACAAACATGGTAAATTTGGGAATCGAACCCACGACCTCTCGGTCCGCGACGATAGATCGCCGAGCGTTTAACCCATTGCGCCACAAACGCACTTGCAGAGAGCTACACAGACGCGCCTTATATATCTAACACTCCTCCGTGTACCCGCGCTCTTGCTCGAGGCGGTGCCGCCGCCTACGAGCAGAAAAGAGAAGTACTGCATTATGACACTAACGCGCACCGACAGTGAACGCTTCGGTGGTCTCAGCACTACGACGCCTCGATGCCAGCATTCGAAGGGAGGCTGGCATCAAGAACCTTAATCAAGAAGCACTACCAACGCCACCTAGGTGGTGTTCGCCCTACTCAGCACAGCGGAGCGTGGCCTCCGCAATCAGCTCTGAAAATGTTTCTGAAGTTGATTGCGGAGGCTGCAATTGCGACGCGCTATACGCGCTGATTTGACTCGGTGGACGATTCAGTTACGTGCTTTGTCTTTCGCGTTGTATTAGTGTGTCAGTTACGTGCTTGGTCTTTCGCATTGTGCTAGCGTGTGCAGCGTAATGCAGCTTCCATATGCACAAACGGTGTTTCTCCGCTGTCTACTGATACGAGTGTGATGGCACCGACTACGAGAACTGCGGCAATAAGCGCCGTCGAAAGACAACGACGTCGGCGAGCTAACGTCGCGCAAGTGAGTTTGGTGCAGCGATGGGCACGCCAGGGGGGAGCAGGAGGCCTTCGCGCGTTCACGGCTCAAGCTGAGAACTCTGCCTCTCGCTTTCCAGAAGTTGACCGTATCGCGACCCAACTGGCTGCCATACACGCACCGAACCAAGACCGAAATGATCGCACCTTCGCCGAAGCGACCCGCCAGCAGGACCCCGCTCGACAATACGACGCAGGATGCCCAGCACACCCACAGGATGGTCTACGACCCGCAAATCTAGCACCCTTCGCTGCAGTGGACCGCGAGTTGACCAAACGATTCAGTGACAATCCGTTCGGTTTCGCCTGCACGGTTTGCGAACGCCTGTGGTTCACGTGTGATTTGCGCGATGCTCCGGCGTGTCCAATGCAGTGTCTCCGGACAATGTATCCCGGTCGCGAGTCTTTCAAAAACTTCCTCTTATGTGCCAACTGTTTCACTTTCGTGTTCTATACCGATTCCTATATCAGAGGGATCAACCACATTTTTTTCTTTTTTTTTTCACCTGATCAATTTTCAGGCAGGAGCTGATCCTCAGCAACTCCGAGGACAAGAGCATCCGGGTGTGGGACATGTCCAAGCGCACTTGCCTGCACACTTTCCGGCGCGAGCACGACCGTTTCTGGATCCTGGCTAGCCACCCAAGCCTTAACCTCTTTGCGGCAGGACACGATTCAGGTGCATTACCTGGAATTTGGCATGTCATACCTGGTGCAGATTGGCTGGTCAAAAGGAGGAGAGGCAGCACGGGGCTTTCTTTTTGAAATGCACTGAAATATTGCCACTGCTAGAAGAGTACTGTACAGAAAATGTTCTCATTAATAATGCATGTTACAGTGTTACGAGAAGGCAAACTTTGCCGTTGGTAAAAAAAAATTTATTGTTTGAGGCTTGAACTTGGGACCGTGCCTTTGCGGGGCAATCACACCTTCCATCTGAGCAAACCAGAATACTAGAGTACATTGATGTGAGTCTGAAATAATGAACTAGCGCTATATGGAGGACCTGTCTTGGTACATTGTGGCTGTAGCATTGTACAGGTGGACCCCTTTATAAGAGGCACTCATGTAAGAGACAGTTGCGTATAAGACACACCAGTGGGCCTACATAGAAAAAGGGGTTGATCAGAAAATGACAGCGTGGTTCCCTGCTTATAAGAAACACCTCACATAAGGGACAAGAACTGCACCCCGGTGCATGTCTCTTATAAAGGGGTTCCACTCTACTGCTAAGCACAAGGACGCAGGAATGACTCCTGGCCACGACGGCCGCATTTTAGTGGCACTACGGTGTGCCTCATAACGGTATGAAACATAAAACACCACAATTTCTTAATTTTTCACTCCTTCTCAATCCGCAGGTATGATCCTGTTCAAGCTCGAGCGTGAGCGCCCTGCATTTGCCCTGCACGGCAACCTGCTGTATTACTGCAAGGACCGTTTCCTGCGACGCCTGGACCTCACCACCTCCAAAGACGTGGCCTATTTGCAGTTCCGTGGCGGTAGCCGTAGCCCTGTTTTCAGGTGCGTATCTGTCTTTTGGCTACAGCCAACAACCTGCGTTTTAGGTGCCTGATCTTTCGAATTTGCCTGATAATGTGGGCACTGTAGTGGCACCGCTGCGTGCCCCACAGAACCACTGTACAAAGGCATCTGAAATTTCGGATGCTAAAGCCATTTGTCATCTGATTTTTCGACTTCATGCCGCAATTACAGGTCTGAAATGGCATTCATCGAAGCAGCCATTGTTGCCATGTTGATTACCTCGTAACCACATCACTCCAATCTGCTTGCAGCTGTAACTGTTCCCAAAAGTCACTTTTGCCGCCACACAGATAGATATCTTGGTTGTTCTTGAAGTACTTCTATGTGACTACTGAAAATGGCAGTTCTGCTAAGTCGGGGCTTTTTTTAACTTGTGTGTCGTTTTTTGACTCACGTTGGAATCTTAATTACATTGGTCTCATTTTTTACTCAAATCAGGCAATTTAGGGAAATTAATTCACTGAGATGTATAAAGGCAGTAGCAGGTAAGCATTATTGTTATTATTATTTTCAATTTATTATTTCTCTATTGGTGCAGCATGTCGTACAATCCAGCGGAGAACGCCGTTCTGCTGAACACACGCACTGCGAACCCAGACAACAGCACGTACGACCTGTGCATGGTTCCGAAAGACTACGACCCACAGAATCCAGACATGGTCGAGGGCAAGCGATCCACCGGCCTCACTGCTGTCTGGGTAGCACGCAACCGTTTTGCCGTGCTCGATCGCACCCACAATGTAAGTGCACCTTTCTGTTGGCCACGGGATTGAATCCCGGCCGCACTTAGATGGAAGCGAAATGCTAGAGGCCAGTGTGCTTAAATTTAGGTGCACATTGAAGGACGCTAGGTGGTCAGTTTCCAGAGCCCCCCTCTAAGGCGTCCCTCTTACTCATATCCTGGTTTTGGGATGTAAAACCCCAGCGATTATTATTATTAATCTTTCTGATGAATTACATTTCCTGTGTGCTGGATTGGCTCAAATTTACCTTCAGCATGCGTTGTATGTTTTGTTTATCTCGGTAGAGCTGTAGCCATCACTTACCTCACTGTTCACTATGGCATTATTCAAATTATCCTTCTCGAAACTGTGTGCTTGAAATGCATTCCTGCTGGGGTAAGCTCATTGTCTGTGACATTCCGGGTACATTTCATTTTAAAAATACATTAACAAATACCTAGTGATAGTATTCTTGTAACATTATATGTGAGAGAGTGACATTAGATGCTGGGACACTAGAAGACCACATGACCACCTGGAAGGTTGGTGAAGATTTTAACCCTTTCACTATCGGATGTTTTTGACCGTGACACACCCCTATTGTAGGGTTGGTTTTGGGAATATCAGGGAATCTTGAAACGCAAAGAAATTGCACGTTGTGAAGTCAAGATGACAGATAGGGACGGAAAGGAGATACAACAACCTTGTTTGCTGCTGATAGCAGCAAGTGACGTCGCGGAGATCGAGTGAAAGCAGTGATTGAGTCATGTTTCTGTCTATTGGAGAGGCAGCGGCGCGCGTCTCTGAACGTGACGCGCTGTAGCAGACAAACCTATGCAATAATAAAAAAAAAAGAAAGAAAAAGAACCCCGGAAAACCTGCAGCAGATGGCAGACCAACACTTGCACCCGCAATCATGCGCGTCGCATGGTCGCTCAGCCCGAGAGAGTAGCGCGTGCAGAGTGACCATGCCCTCCTGTAAAGAAGTGTGGGCGTGGTCGCTTCGTACCCTTCAATACATGTACCCACATAGCGAGGAGTGAAAATATGTGCTTCTAGAAAGACCGCACAGATGACGTAACCAGTAGAATCACGCCAAACACGCCAGCTTTGCTCTTCGGCGCGAATTTTTTAATGCACAATGGAGAACATACCGGTATGTCAGTGATGCTGTGAGGGGGAAACGCGAAAACGTACCGGTACGTCAGTGACAGTGAAAGGGTTAATGTCGTCATTGTCAGTGGAGCTTTGTACTTCTGTTTGTTTGCATTAAACTACAATGCTCCTAGATGGCGTACCAGGGAGCTCACAATGCAAGCTTTCCAGGAATTCTAGATTAAGTCCTTTCCATCTCTTTCAAATAAACATATGGTATAAAACACATAGATGTTAACAGTAAATTTTAGTTGGTACATCAACACTCGTGCCATTCCCCTTTGTCTCATATTCAGTGTTTCGTGATGTCAAAAACGGAAATGTTTACCTAACGCATGAACCATTGTAACGAACTCCTCTGGAATGCTGTGTTGTCTAAAGTATATGATTTGCACCAGGTGATGTGGATTAAAAGAGGAAATCCACAGCTGGGACATTTTGTACCATGTACTTTGCATGGTTACCATTGTGCTTTCAGATTGTCATCAAAAACATGAAGAACGAGGTCAGCAAGAAAGTGCAGACACCCAGCTGTGATGAGATCTTCTATGCTGGCACAGGCATGCTTCTGCTGCGCGATTCTGACAGCTTGATGCTGTTTGATGTGACTCAGGGAAGGTGAGTGTGTGTGTGCTTCATTTAATGTGCCCTTGAGCTGGAGGGTTTAAGAGGAAAGGTTGTTGTGGTGTTTACATTTTTAACCAACACAAGGGAGACTAAAATGTCAAGATACTATTCGATTCTGTTTCTGTTCCAGTCCACCTGGCGTCTAATTTATCTGGCTGTTGACGCTAGCATGAACAGGGACCCACGTCAATTTCTGAAAAGGGCAATGAAACGCTGTTCCGGTTTACAGGACTTCCCCTTTGTTTTGGCATAATTAGCATTGCCTACTCTGAGATGTTTTCATTATCTTTCCGGTTGATACGAGTCGAGGAGAGCCTAGAAATGGAGATGGTCTTAGTTGTGACATGCTTGCATGCAGAAAGCGGAACGTCAGGGGATTGAGGTTTCACCTGCTTTTCTGATTGGTTCACTTCCCCTCACTTATCTTGCAATGGCTTGCAAAGATGGCAGTGGCTCTCGACGGGGTGTTACATATTTTTCATGTAACGAGGACCTTGGACTACTGTGTCCCATACATTGCCCCCCTCTACTCTTATGTACTCTCACGTAGTGCTTAGCAACAAGTCCTTGATGGTAGAATAAATTATGACGATGTTTCGAAACCTAGCGGTTTCTGTGAGACGAGTGCATGGCGTGATTCTTTCCTGTTCACGATTGCAGGCAGCGTGCCTCGGTCAAGGCCAAGGCAAAGTATGTGGTGTGGAGTTCAGACATGAGCCACGTTGCCCTCCTGGCCAAGCACACCCTGACCATCTGCAACCGCAACCTGGAGGTGCTCTGCAGCGTTCAGGAGAGCACACGTGTCAAGAGCGGGGCATGGGACGACTCGGGTGTTTTCGTCTACACCACGTCCAACCACATCAAATACAGCCTGACCAACGGGTGAGCGCCGACACTCTGTCTCTTTAGTCGTGATTGCAATGGAGCAAAAGGATAATGTCCGAGGGACACTGAAAGAAAATGCTAAATCATTCTGGAGGGGCAAGGTATGCTATAAAAACTGCATCGTTAATTTTTAAATAGGATTCTGATAATTGACAAAGAAATTGAAGGTAAATGTTCGAGCTTTTGAATTTGTCACTCAAACCTATCTTTCTTTTTGCATATTATGGCCATTTTAGCTTAGTAGATGCCTTTGACTCTTTTGGAATGCTTGTGTAGTCATTTTGTTGCCAATAAAAACAAAGCCTAAACAGACAGCATTGAGATGCGTACAGTAAAAGCTCGTTAATTCGACACCCGTTAATTCGGAAATTCGGATAATTCGGACGGCTCTATTGGTCCCGGCCAAAGTGCATGTTAATCTATGGGACCAAACCTTCGTTAATTCGTCAGAATTCGGCTCCGCACCGCTTAATTCGGACAAATGCTGACGGCTGATGCTACACAAAAGTGTGGTAAAGCAGCGCTGACACCACTGGAGTGAAACCGAAACCTGAGTGGCATCGCCATCATAATCAACTAACGGGGGCGATCGCAGCGTCACCGAACGTCGGCGTCTTCTTTCTTCTCCACTGCGCTAGGGTGGCTAGAATGGGGAGGTGTGAAAAGCGGCCGCGAAAACCGGTCCCCAAATCGCGCCGATGCCGCAAGGGGCGCTGTACGCAGAGGCGCGGGCAGTCGAGCAGACGACGTGCCGCGTAGCGCCGCTCATGTACGGCAAACCTGTCTCGCGCTATTAGCTTGCAACAGTTTGCTGCGTCAATCGTCTTTTTCCTTTTCTCTTTCAGCGGGTGCAGTAAAAAAAGGGCACACTGAACCATCTTCCTCTCCTAGTAAAAAACAGCGCGAAAACCACGAAGACGAGACAGATCAAACAGGACTAGCGCTGTCTCGTCCTTGTAGTTTTCGCGCTGTTTTTTACTATGAATGTGTACCAACAAGCTCAAGTTCGTACGCTTCTCATCTTCCTCTCCTTTTTTACTGATCTTCGTGAAGGAATGCACGCGAGAAAGAATATATCGGAGTGACATGCGGTGCGCACCAACCAGCAAATGTCAATTGGTGTTACTTCCTTGAAAGAAAAAAATTCGTTACACACAATATGGATAATTTAAAAAAACACATATGAAGCCGAAGGTAACTAGAAAGTTAGATTAAAAAGTAAACATCGAGTAAAATGATAAATGAGCAAGCGGTCATACTGTCAGATGGAATTTATGAAAGAGATAACCCTCGCGGTAGTAAATATCTAGATCTGAAGTAATGCAAGAGATCAATCTAGAAAAAATGGATTTGGAACAAAGAAAAGGAAAAGAAAAATAAACCATCGCGGTAATCTTTTCGTCATATTTATATAACCGAATACAGCACAACAGACATCCCTCTGAATTTAAAAACAGCAACTTATTGTTAATCATATCTTCTCTAGTGAAGCTACGAGTTACCTCTTTTCTAATTGTAATATCGGCGACAGAATAAAAGGAAGTGGTCCGTTGTTTCAATTGATTGCAAAATTTGCACAACGGCCGGGGACGCCATGAGACCAGCATTATATAAATAAAAATTCACTCATGGAATTTGACCGCGTAATCTGCTGTAAGAAACTTCTAATTGTCACGATGCACACCGCTGTTTATTCCAGCAATACCTTACATGTACGAAGTTTTTAAATTTATCCAGTGATAATTTGCCAGTGTCGCTTTGCAAACAAGCATTTCTAAACCTTAAAGCTGTCGCATAAGCCGTATCTGGTAAATTAGGAATCAGAGCTCCACATAGAGATACTGAGGCACATGAATCCGCCATTTTATTTAGATACAATCCGCGGTGGCCCAGTACCCTCAGCAACCAAATTTTTTGTAAGTTTGCAGGTATTAGATAACGAAACATGCTCAGGAGTGTTGAATTCGCTGCCGTATATAGGAAGTGCCGAACATACCGAAACATAATCTGTAACTATAACTGCTGTTGATTCATTTGACGGGAGCTTGCTAAAACAACAGCCAGTATTCTGGAATTAATATAGGTGAATATACACGATGATAAGAGAAAGATAGAAAAAAAAGCGCTAATTTCTGCAACCCAATAGGGAGCACGGCTAAGCGCCTTAGCTGTATGATTGGGAAGTCGAATTGAAAAAGACCACTGAAAAGAGCGAGAGATGATGCCTAACCTAACGTTACTAGACTAGGTTAACAAACTAGTCTAGTGACGTTGTCCTAACCTTACCCTCTACCGATGCATAAGTCGCGGTTTTTTTATTGACATAATGAGTTGTATTGCTAATTGTCATGTGAGCAAGGTGTGTACTGGCAATTTAAATACAGAAATGGCATTTGTTTAGCATTAGGAGAAAAAAAAATCGCGACATTGTGTGCGAAGGATCGAACTGAGCTTACTTGAAGGGCCAATATGTTATATTTTTACATTGAGTAGTTCTAGCAGCGCTAATGCGAATATAATCTGAGGGGTGTTCACTCACGACTAATGTGCTTCAAAGAATAAACTAGGTTTTTATATGAAAACGTATAATTATTGTCTCTGATGCAAACTGTATATCTTTAAAAATGTACGTTTTAACTGTTGGTATCTCTGATCTAATTACAGACCATGGTAATCGCGCTTCCATATCTAACACATTGTTTGCAACGAATATTAGAAGTCCAAGGCACAAGCGCAAATCATTCCTTTCTAAAAGTATTAGAGGTTTCATTTTTAAGCTGCGTTGCCAGAGAAAAAGAACAACAAGAAAACGGCGCCCTATACCGGGATAGGGCGAACATACATTTTGTTAATCACTATCATTGTATTTCTTCGCAATTCAGTTCTTTGGTTTCAGAGTTTTCGTAGCAGCCAGGAACGAAGCACCAGCGTTCAGTTCTCTTCGTTTTATAGGGCATTTTCACCACAGCTCACTAATGCATAACTCGTGTACAATAAAGAACGCGTAAATGGTGAAAAGAAAAAAAATCACGCCGCGTTTCCTTGTAATAGCCTTCCAACGGGAAATCTGCGACAGCGGCAGCTGTACCCGCGCCCCCTGCAGCAGCGCCCCTGGCGGCATCGGCGCGCAGAGGGACCCTCTCTGGCAAGGGAAACGCGCGGCGCTCAGCACACCTCCCCATTCTAGCCACCTTAACTGCGCCTCAGAGTCTCCGACGTCTCCGACGCCATTTTCCCTTGTGTTGTCGTGTCGGCGCCATCGCTTGTTGCGGAGTTCTCTTTTCTTTTTCTTCCTTTGTGACCGTATTTGCATGCCATTACCATCGTGCGCTACAGTGATGGCAACGCCGAAAAAGCGGCAGAAGTACGAAGCGAAGAACTTGGCGACTAAAGTGGAAATTTTGGAAGCACTGAAGAACGGCGAATCGCGACAGCACGTTATGACCAAGTACAACGTGAAGCGGAGCACGTTGGGAACGTACGTGAAAAATGAACAACAGATTCGACAAGCCTTCGAAAGCGAGAAGTTTCATGCATCTAGAAAGCGGTTGCGAACCGCAGCTCATCCCCAGCTCGAAGAAGCTTTGCTCCGGTGGATTACTGACTGTCGCAACGCGCATCTGCCTTTGAGCGGACCTCTCATCATGGCGCAAGGTGAGAAGTACGCTGCAATGATGAACATTGAATCGTTCAAAGCGTCAGAAGGTTGGTTTGCGAGGTTTCGAGAGAGACACGAACTTGTCTTCAGAAGTGTGTGCGGCGAAAAGGCCAGCGTTGACGAAAGCGTGACCACCGAGTGGAGAAATGTGAAGCTGCTGGAGCACATCACCGCATATGAACCACGTGACGTGTTCAATGCAGATGAAACTGCTCTATTTTTCAGAGCTCTGCCCGACAAGACGGTGACTTTCAAAGGGGACGCGTGCATTGGTGGCAAGAAGTGCAAGCAAAGGATAACTGTGCTTCTTGCCGCCAATATGACTGGCACGGAGCGCTTGCCACTACTTGTCATCGGGAAGGCGCATAAGCCACGTTGTTTTAAGAACGTCAAAAGCCTTCCTGTCGAGTACACAGCGAACAGGAAGGCTTGGATGACCTCGGACATTTTTCGCGGCTGGCTGCAGCAGTTAGACCGGCACTTCACGTCCAAGGACCGCAAGATAATTATGGTTGTTGACAACTGCAGTGCCCATAACTGTACAGTCGAACTGAAGAGCATCAAAGTAGTTTTTTTGCCGCCCAACACTACGTCTGCTCTTCAGCCGATGGACCAGGGTATCATTCACTACGTGAAATCGAAGTACCGCAAGCACCTGCTAGAGCGAATGATCCTATGCTCAGAAGCTGGAACGTTGTATCAAGTGGACTTACTCGGCGCATTGCACATCATCGCCCACGTGTGGAAAAACACTCCGCCGCAAGTCATCGCCAACTGTTTTCGGCACAGCGGTTTTGTGAGGCCCGAGCATGCGGCAGTAACTGACGATGGCATCGACGAGGTGTCAGCCGAGTCCACCGACGATGACTGCTCGGCCTTCGATGCTGTCCTTCCCACAGATGTGACCCTTCAGGACTACATCGCGATTGATCATGGTGTCGCCACGACTGGTCTCCTGACCGATGAAGACATTATTAATGATGTCACGGGCGCCCAGGAAGACCACGATTCCAACGAAGAGTCATGCGAGGAGATGCAGCCGCGACCTCATCGCACCTCACGGGAAATCTCGGAGGCGCTTTTAATATTTGAGGACGTTTGCCTGAACAGTCCCGACAGCTTGCGTGCTGTTGGCCATTTGGAACAGTTACGAAAAATTGCAATGTCAGCCGTAATCTGCGCGAAAACGCAGACGACAATCACAAAATACTTCAGCAAATAAAGGTATGCCTCTGCAGCTTGATTTTAATGTTGTTTTTCCTGTTCATTCGTTAATTCGGCATTCGGTTAATTCGGACATTTTTTCCGGTCCCGTGAAATCCGAATTAACGAGCTTTTACTGTAATGTCACTGCAAACTGATGTGTGCAAAGGTGAAACCAGTGTCAGCTTTTTTTCTTTTACATCATTTTTATCATACCAAACATCCTCTCAAGGGTACAGTGGGGTTTTGGAAATGTCGTTTTGGAGCTAGGAGAGCTCAGCTTATTTCTTCAGCGTCCTTTTAAGAGCAAAAGGCATAAAAAGAAGCAATTATATATATTCGGCAAGTCCACCAACCAAGAGCCTGTGTCGGCGGTGATGCTGCAGAGGCACAGGCCGTTCTTTACTAAACTGGATTTGCTGGTGCCTCATTCTGTCTATTGATTGTCGACCGCTCGACTGCTATTTGTGCCTCGGTCTTGCTTGAATGAAAGTCGCCCAGGAAGTAGTCAACTTTCTGTGCGAAGTGCACAGTAGCAGTCACGTGTTCTGTTGTGTTGGCCCGCAGTGACCACGGCATAATCCGCACCCTGGACTTGCCCATCTACATAACCCGTGTGAAGGACTCGAGTGTGTACTGCCTGGACCGCGAGTGCCGGCCCCGTGTCCTGGGCATCGACCCCACTGAGTATCGGTTCAAGCTTGCTCTGGTCAACCGAAAGTATGATGAGGTGAGTGTCTTTTACACTCAAACCTCATTATAACAAAGCTGCATCTGCCACGAAAATAACTTCGTTATATCCAAAAATTCCTTATAAACGTTTATTTATAACACTGTAGCTATGACAAGATTATTCTTAATTTACTTCGTTATAACCGATAATTCGTTATATTCGTGTTCGTTATAACGAGGTTTGAGTGTAACAGCAAAGCTATTTAAACCAAGCGTTAGTCCATTCCGTCATGAACAAAAAAAAAGAACCTCACTGAGCAGTGACGTCACCTCACGTTGCCTAGCATCCCCTAGCGCACCTGTACATAGCTTCGCTATCTCGCCCTTGCATGGCAAGGCTGGCTAAAAAAAGCTTGGCTAAAAAAGCTTGGCTAAGGAACTTGGCTAAAAAAAGCTGGGCATAGCTTGCACTAGTGGCACAAGGCTAGAGACACAGCTGAGCTGATCAGTACCTAGCTGGTCCTGGCCCAAAGCTGAGCACTACTGGCTGCCACCCGGCAATCTGCACTCGTCTGTAATGCGGGGGCATCTGTCGAGGCTGAAGGCTGGCTTAGAGTGATAGAGCGGGACTTTGCAAGTCTGGGCATTGCCTCGCAACACTTGGCAACACTTAGCAAAAACTTAGCAATGTCCTGCAACACTTAGCATAACCTTAATGAGAACCAGCAGATAATGAAGCTAAGGAAGGTATAGGGGACGTTAGTTGTACTGTTTTAAAGGGACACTAAAGAGAAGCAATGAATTGGTTTAAGTCGATAAATTGTGCTCTGAGAACTCTAATGTCGTTAATTTCGACATCATAGGATTAATAATAGAGGAGGAAATCAAGTTCAAAGTTTCATTTAATTTCGTGCCGGAATCTCCCCGCGTGATGTCACGGATTTCAAAGTGTATTTATCGTATTTTGGCTCCATTGGCTCAACAAAATTACCCCAAACTTGGTATGTTGAGTCTATGGCCCCCTCAGAGGACAACGTATTTCAATTTTACCAATTAGGAACCACATAATCTCTAGTAGGCGCCGAAAACATGTGACGTCACGGCGAATGGTGCGGAAACTTCTAGGAGGCGTTGCCACCCACATTTTGTTGTTGTGCATTTTCTCGCAGCAAGCATGGTGTTTTTGGCATCGTGAAAGAGTGCTTTACTAATATGAGAAAAGTCGTTTTGCTTTTTAGTGTCCTTTTAAGTGTATTGTAGTAATTGTGACATCAACATGAAAGTAAACTGGATGAAAAGACAACTTGCTGCCTTCCCTTCCTTCATTGCATAACCTCACAATATTTAGCAAAGCTTTGCAAAATCTAGCATAACCTTGTAAACCTTAGCAAAAACTTAGTAAAACCTCGAAAGGTCTGGACAAGCTAGGTGCCGATCAGACCCGCTGGGTCTCTGGCCTCGCACCACTAGTGCAAGCTAGGCCCAGTTTTTTTCCCACTTGACATTGTGGCATAAACAATCGTGGATAACGCACATCAATGGGCTGGTTGGTTTAGATTGATGAGACACTGAGCTGCGCAACTGTAACTGGGACAAGGGAAAGGTAATAGGTAACATACAGTGGTATTAGTGTGTCGTTTATTACCTTTTCTCTGTCCCTTTTCCATTGGCATTCCTCGGTCTACCATAATCCTAAACAAAAGAGATCTCTGACTTAAGAATGTTGCTTGAGAATCGCTTTATCGACCAAAGATGGCGAGACTTTGGGAGTTGTGAAGTGTAACACGGCTGAAGTTCACTCCTGCTAAAGTGGATGTTATGGATTTTGCGTGTGTGTTTTTGTTACAATTTTGTTGCCTGCCAACAGCTGTGATGAGGCCTTGGCAACAGGTTGCTGGGGCGTACAATAATGCGAGCACAACAAAACATAAGCACAGAACGGCATTTCAGGTGGTGTAGGGTTAGTCTGTGCATTGCTTTGAGATGTTTTAATGCTAGATTTGATTCAACATAGACCCCCGGAGCTCTGTGTTGCAAAGACCATACTGTTTAATTTCTTTTTTGTTGGTTCAAAAATATTCCTCGAGGCAATCAGACCAGGTGTTATGTTATAGGGAATAGATGGTAAAGATAATTCGTAAACAAAACCATATAGTACCAGTAAAAGATATTAAGATTCATGGTTCAATTGTCAGGAGCCACAAAGAAGAGTGTATGCCAATTAACATGTTTAGTTAAGAAAGTAAAGATACATGCGAATAACATCGCTTAAAGAAAACCAATAAGGATAAGTACAAGTCGGTCAGTTTGCTCAGTGTGCAGCAGATGCTGGAACATGCTTACCGTATATTCTTGCATATAACCCGCACCAAAAAACTGAAAAGTGTGTTTAAAAAGTGGGGGGGGGGTGTTATATGTACTCAAACCTTGATATAACGAACACGGATATAATGAATTATCGGTTATAACGAAGTAAATTAAGACTAGTCTTGTCGTAGCTACAGTGTTACAAATAAACGTTTATAACGAATTTTTGGACATAACGAAGTTATTTTCGTGGCAGATGTGACTTTGTTATAATGAGGTTTGAGTGTAGGGGTTATATGCATTTTTTTTTTCTTTTTGTATAGTTAGATAGGAGTGCGGGTGTTATGCAGGGGCAGGTTATATGCGAGCAAATACGGTATGTTAGTGTCGCTAGCATGGAGCAAGAATGCTTCTTTCTCCGTGGTCAGTAGTTACGCGTGATGAAAAGTTTTTCCAGTCGGTGATAGTGCATGGATGGAAAAACTTTCGTAATGATGGGAGTTTTATGCCGGGCACCTGACTTGGCATGAATGATTGCGGCTTAGAAAAATAGCTGAACAGTTTCGCCTCTATGCCAACAGGTTCTGCACATGGTGCGAAATGCCAAGCTGGTGGGCCAGTCCATCATAGCCTACCTGCAGAAGAAGGGCTACCCTGAGGTGGCACTGCACTTCGTCAAGGACGAGAAGACACGCTTTGCCCTTGCACTGGAATGCGGAAACATCGAGGTGAGCATGAGTGGCTGTCGTGCCGTGCAGCTAGGCTTCCGTGAATATTCGGGCACTTCGAATATTCAATCGAACATTGCGGTATTAGAGTTCGCTTTGACATGAATATAAGACTTCACCAATTTTGAAGTATTTGAAAGAAACTAATAGAAAAACTAATGTACTTTGCTGCATGCAACCCGCCTGAAAAAGTTGCATCAGTGCAACCTGCGGCTGCTGTGCCGTACGGTGGAACGCTACAGTAAAACATGTTACTTTCTTAAATTTACGGTATGTAGCCTGTATAAGCCCATATATAACACGCTTTTTAAAAGTTAACATATGCACCCTTAAAGTGTAGCTTCGCGGCAGTGCGGATTTCTCCTGACTAGACCGTTTCACGGCATAGAGGCAGCTACATGCTGCAGCAAAAATACCTACCGTATTTACTCGAATCTTGGCCGACGGCGATTCTAAGCTGACCCCCGAAATTCGCAAGGCGAGAAAAAAAAAACTTAATCATTGTACTCGAATCTATGCTCGAATCTAAGCCGACCCACCACTTTCGCACATCGTTTTTTTTCAAAAAAAAAAAAAAATCGGCTTAGATTCGAATAAATACAGTATATATGTCTATTCGCACGTTTCAAATACTTCAAAATTTTGAAAATTTTCAATTTGTCTAGAAGCTGATTCGATTACTGTAACATTCGTTCAAATATTTGAAGCACTTGCGATATTTGCTCTGGCCTATGTTTTGGCAATACAATATCGATATGGAGAGTTTTGAAGGGTAGATGCTGCACTTGGGCGATGCATTCTCTGTCATTTTGCCCATTCACAAAACATCTGTTAAACTGAACCGAGGTTGTGAAGCTCAATCGGGGGCCAACCACTGCCAGTGGTCTAGTCGCACTGTGGTGCATCATGTAACTGAACCACGGTTGCGCTAACCACAGTTAAGGTCGCCTGTGTAGCACTGGCACGGCAGTTCTTAGGAGCCGTGTTTCCTGTAAATGTGATGTTTCAGGTACTTTTAAGCAGTGACCTTGTTGCATTAGTTGGAATCAAGGTTTTGCTTCTATTGTGCCTTTAGGCTCTTGATTTCGAAACTATCACTGTGCATGCAAAGTGGTGAGCCAGACGATTTTGGCATGAATTTGTTCATGCAAGCACGCATCTGTTCCAGCATTCAGGAATTTCATATGTTTCGTTCCTCTAGGTTGCGTTGGAAGCAGCTCGCACCCTTGACGACAAGAAATGCTGGGAAAAGCTGGGCGAAGCCGCTCTGATGCAGGGAAATCACCAGGTAATAGAGTGGCCCTGGAGGAAAGCATCGCTGTTCGTTGCTGTACCTGCACGAATAATTCATTCATTGTGATTGGGGACTTCGCGCATTACACATTCTGTGTACTGTTACGGTGTGTTCTGTTGTTTCCAATTTGGTGATTTTTTGGCAATTTGGCCACACTTTCAGCATCATTCTTCAACTTTGATGTGCACTTCAGTAATGAAAACTGTATCTTAGAGAGAAGGTTTTTGAACTGTTTTGAACCTCTATTTCGTTAAAATTGCTGCATACCAGATCTTTGGTTTCCTTGGACCGTGGGTGCGTGCTTCTTTAGTAACAAAACTGCATTATGTACAGGACTCGATTAGTTATGTACTACACCCATTAAAGGTATCTGAATCTCAGCCTTCCATAAAGGTCTGACTTTTTGTTAGCATTACCTGAGCTTATTTTTTATAGTGTGTTCTGGTGAGATGTGACTCCCTATTCTCCTAATATGATGGTCAGAACAACACATGTGCTATAATAGAGGACTGTGACATGCTTAATACTGTGCATGGCAAACTCCTGTACTATGTGCAGGCAGTGATGAGGCTAGGGTGATTAGTTAAACCTCTCTGACTAGTGCATTAAAACCCATCAGAAATGTTAATAGTATGCACTAAACACCTCAAGGTATGCATTTGTACGGTAATTGTCATATTTTTTTTAGATGCCCTCATAAATTGAGCTTGACGTACTTGTCACTAATGTGCAATCAATGAGTTGCCCTGTTTAGAATGTCGCGTTTTGACGTGAATCCCTTGTTGGTGCCTCAGGTGGTGGAGATGGCATACCAACGCACCAAGAATTTCGACAAGCTGTCGTTCCTCTACCTGATCACGGGCAACCTGGAGAAGCTTCGCAAGATGCTCAAGATTGCGGAGATACGAAAGGACACGAGCGGGCAGTTCACCAACGCCCTGTACCTCGGCGATGTGCAGGAGCGCATCAAGATTCTCAAGGTGGGTATTTGCCGTTGATTCCTTCATTGCTTCGTTGACTCAGAGTTCAGGCTCTCTGAAGCAGGGAAGAAAAAACTGCTGTCTTCATTCTGAATTTCATCCAATATCTGCAACATGCGAGCTGCCATTGCCAACGTCATCATCATTTAGATTCAGATGCTTTATTTTTCTTCGAAGTACACACAAAAAAAAGGTGCAGATGCTGAATGCATAGCAATGCCTTACATAGGCATCTGTAGCTATCACGCGAAAAAATGGTGTTTCAATTGCATAGGGATCATTTCGCAGCATGACCTCGTAAACATGAGACTTTCTGAAACTGTTGCATGCGCTGTATTGGCCCTGTCATATTACTAATATGCAGCCATCGCCACCATAGTTGCTGCCCTCAAACCATTGTTGTCATTGTTTTCGTTTGACCAGCTGTCCATGTTCTTCAGCATTGCTTACGATCTTCCTTCAAGTTTCCCCCTATAAGGGAGCTGTTCTCGAACTGTCCATTTCGGCTGCCGCTGATTGGCCAGAGCTCAATGAGCAGCGCGCCCCCTGTTTCGGGTTATTCTTCCGCAATGTCATCTGATGTGACGGCGCTTCCACAATTCTCTACATAAATGAGAGGAATGAAAGGCGCTTCAGTGCAGTGAATGCAGCTTTCCAAGATCCGCTTTTGGCCACAAAAAACATGGAGGTCCTGCATTAACTCGTATTCCTTGATCATGTTAGCTGTCGAACTAGGTTTAACGTGGCCTCCCGTTTAACGAACTTGCACGGTCATGTTATGGCTTGCCACTTTTTGCAGCAACTGAACGCACTCGGATGACATCAAGCTGAAGTAGACATGTCGATTAAATGAGCAATTCCAGGATAGCTGCCCTTGTCTTTCTTTCTTTCTTTCTTTCTTTCTGTCAATTGTGAGCTTTCGATATTGTTGCCCTGCAGAATTGTGGACAGACCTCCTTGGCCTATTTGTGTGCCCGCACTCACGGACTCACGGAAGAGGCCGAGGCTCTCGCTCCACTGGTTCCAAACGCTGAGTCACACAGCGCCCCAGATCCCAACGCCCCTCTCCTCACGCCTCCTGTGCCAATCCAGCCATGTGACGAGAACTGGCCCCTGTTGAGCGTCACCCGAGGCTTCTTTGACAGTGCAGCTACCACAAAGAAAACTGCCATGGCTGCAGCAGATGTGGAAGTGGACGCTGAAGGTAAGTCTACGGGTCATGTGGTACAGAACAAAGCATCTTTGTGTAGCCCTGCCGGTATTCCAGTTACTGTGAGTGTAACTTGGGAAGGCATCAAGACTTGGGCGTGATGGTACTACAGTGGACTCTCAGTAAATGACGATCTCTTAACCCTTTCAGCCCTGCAATCTTTATTTTTGTTGGAGACTGTTTTAGTACGCATTTTCCTGATATTAAATGCTGCTTAATTTGAACAACTAACTCTAATATGATTGGTACCTATTTGAATTCAGCACCTCTGTTCATCTCTCTGTAAATGGCACTACAGTTTAAAAAGAACATATTTTCTTGGCCCCTTCATATTCCGTTTAGTGACAATCTACTGTATTTCATTGCGGCGAGATTCAACTTCAGCACCATATAATCCAGGAAGAAGTGTGAGATTCTAAATATGGTCAGGGGTGCTTTCAAGGACGTTCGACAATATGTTGTCACATTGTGACAGCAGTATACGTAACTTAGGTGCAGCTAGTAACTGTTGGATCATTGAAAGACTGTATTTTTTTGGTACCAAAAACGAGTCTGCTATTTTTGCAACTGTGCTGTTGTTTCTTCTGTCAGATTTCTTTCCATGTACCCTGAAGTTTCAGACTCACTTTTGTGTGCAACGCTACTTCATTATTTAATAAAAATTCCATTTCACATGTGTGAAGTAGTGCTGACGTAATTTCCTTTTGTGATTTGTTAGGATGGGGTGATGATGCCGAACTTGCTCTGGATGAGGAAGGCGCAGCGGGCGAAAAGGAGCCCCTCGAAGCTGGCGAAGCTGGAGAAGGTGGATGGGATGTGGACGAGGACATTGAGCTACCGCCCGAGCTCGCTGAAGCGACTGGACCCACCCCTGGTGCCGGGGACGAGGGCTATTTCGTGGCCCCGACCAAGGGCGTCTCCCAAAGCCAGCAGTGGGTCAACAACTCCAAGCTTGCCGTCGACCACGTCTTGGCCGGGTCGTTCGAGTCGGCCTTCCGCCTGCTCCACGACCAAGTCGGCGCAGTCGTCTTCGAGCCCCTGCGGCCGCTCTTCATGGCGACCTTCGCGCGTTCCCGCACGGCATTCCAGGGCTTGCCCGAGCTGCCCTGTCTATACGGACACCCCCTCCGGAACTGGAGGGACGCCACTTCCGCCAAAAGCGGGCTCCCAGCTGTTGGCTGCAAGCTATCAGACCTGCTGGACCGTCTGCAGGTGTGCTACCAGCTGACAACTTCCGGAAAGTTCTCCGAGGCCGTCGAGAAGTTCCGGGCCCTTCTTCTGTCCGTACTCCTGCTCGCTGTCGACACGAGACAGGAGATGGCAGAGGCCCAGCAGCTCATAGAGGTGTGCCGCGAGTACATCCTGGGTCTCTCCCTGGAGACCGAACGGAAGGCACTTCCCAAGGAGACGTTGGAACAGCAGAAGCGGGCCTGCGAGATGGCAGCGTACTTCACACACTGCAACTTACAGCCGGTCCACCAGATCCTGACCCTCCGCACCGCACTCAACCTGTTCTTCAAGCTAAAGAACTACAAAACGGCAGGGTCCTTCGGCAGGCGGCTTCTGGAACTGGGACCGCGTCCCGATGTGGCCTCGCAGACCAGGAAGATCCTTCAAGCTTGCGACAAGACTCCAACAGACGCGCACGAGCTGCGGTATGATGAGCACAACCCATTTGCACTGTGCGGCAAGAGCTACGTTCCCATATACAGAGGAAAGCCGGAAGCGAAGTGTCCGTTGTGCGGAGCCAGCTACCTTCCAGAGTTCAAAGGCTCCGTGTGCGGTGTGTGTTCCGTGGCCGAGGTTGGCAAGGATACCATCGGCTTGCGCATCAGTGCTCTGCAGTTCCGTTGAGCTCATGTTGGAATTCTTGTGGAGTTGGGACCTTTGTATAGCTACTGGCAGTGAATTTATTTTATTTGTGAGAGACGCTTATATATTTTTTTCTCCTCTTTCCTTGCTGCTCTCCATTCCAGTGAATAAAACACAGCTGCTGTGAGAACAAGAGCTTGTGTCTTTGTCCATTTTGCTTATTTAGGTCTAAGCGTGGGTTTCAATAGAGTAATTCTTTTAGAAGTTAGACAGCACACGATACTTATGCCCTAAATATACTACTCAAGAGTTCCTACTTCAGTCACTGCAGAGAATAACGCATTGGAGCTGCTTTGCATGGCAATGACTTGTTTGCAAGTGAACATTGGTACTGACATGCAAAAACATCTTGATTTGGGTTTGTTGGCCTGAAGCACAGATGCTTTGTCACAGTCATATACATATGTTGTCTCTGCTCTGCGGAGTTATTTGAACTTGACGCTGATAAATTTAATGCTACTAGCCATTTCAAGCCTTTCACAGAATCCTTGATGAAGTCTAAATGACTAAGTACAGCATCCTGTCTGCATAGCATTACCATATCGTTGCAAATCCTGGAATAAAGGCCACCCAACAGCAGCTTGTTGGTAAGCGGGTTTTCTTTATATGTACATAACCATTCGAAATTGAAACCCATTAAAACAATCTGTCAAGTGTTTATTGAGAGTTTCAAAATGAATCTTCTAATTTGAGTCTTTAATGCCACCTATAATTTGTGTGGAATCTGGTCAGAACACTGCCCTAAGGTAACAGTTGCGTCAGTTGGTATCCTTTTGCTTATCGAGGGAGTTGTGCTTTACACAGTGGGGTTGCATGAATCTCCTCGCGATGCGCAGTCGTGCATCTACATTTGCACGTGCAGAGTCTTATCGGCGTGTGCCCATTTGGCTTTCTGATTGGTGCATTGGTGTCAGTGCCAAGTTTGTGCGGAGAATAGAGAGAACTTTGTCTACACATAGTTATGCAGTTGTGTTAAACGAATGAACAAGACAGGCAAGGTACATAACGTGTGTAATGTAACGTGTACCATACGTCAGAGCGAATGACTAATATGAGAAACTTCTCAAAGTAGGTGTAAAATAGGCTGTGTCCACCAATAGGTTTCACAGACTACTCAGCAACGGCATAGTCAGAAACTTATTTTGGGGTGGAACAAGGGGTGTCCTACCTCCATTTGTATTTTTTATGTGAATGT
Source organism: Rhipicephalus sanguineus (assembly GCF_013339695.2). NCBI lineage: Eukaryota > Metazoa > Arthropoda > Arachnida > Ixodida > Ixodidae > Rhipicephalus > Rhipicephalus sanguineus. Next base: position 28,151,086 of record NC_051184.2, read on the forward strand.
GGGTATATGCTTACAAGCCAATATCTACAAATGGGCTCTTGTAGCCTTTGCAACTATAGTATCACGTGACGAGGAAAAGCCCAGGAAACATTCTGCGTTCGCATTTGGGCTTTGCCTTGTGATGTAACTAAGGCACAATGGATTTATAGGTGCCTTTCATGCAAAGGAAGGTATTAACTGCAATTTGACTTGTTCTGGTCAAAGCGCAAACGTAGAAAAGATTACACATGCAAAATACAGCGCATAGCGACTGTGCGTTGGACTTCATGAAGCTGCTTTCTTTTATTTATTTATTTTCTTAGCGTGAAGGAAGCAATCGCATAGATTCAAACTACTAGCCATTGTCATCGTATCGCAGCGATCCCACGGTTTCTCAACGATCGAGTAAATGTACGCGCGCGGGTGTGTTGCATGGTGTGTTGTCTCACTACGAGCGGTACCACACATGGGCGTCTCATTTCTTTCTTGAGTTTGAACCTCTTTTAACAGATCTTTTCAAGGTCGCCTGTGGAGTATGACACACTTCAGTGCGTCTGAGTAGAATACATGAAAACACGGACATTACTTGCATGATGGGGATAATGCAATCTTTTTGTGCGATGCCTGAGGGAATCTGTAGCATTTCAACCCACACGTAACCGGCAACTCACTGTGGTCTGGCAACCAGGAGTGGCAGCCTCTGACATGGCGCCAGGATTCAACAGGTAGCGCGTTTTCCTTGCCGCGATTCGCCTCGATTAGAGTTGTACGCGCTCCTTTTGGGCGCATATACGACAATAACCTCGACCGCATCAGAGAACACCTGCAATCGCCCACACCTCCTCTTTCGAACGGCACGGCACATCGTCGAGGTGGCCAATAAAGCTACGCCTTCGCAAGCGACAAACATCTCAACAGACCGCATTCACTCGCGACTCCGAGAGTAGGCTTGTCACGACACCGAGCGTAGGCCTAGCAAGGCGGACGCTGTCGCTAGCGCCGTTCGCGATCAAACGCGAGCTGATCGTCGAGCACTTATTTTTATCAACATGATTAAAACTTTTACGCTGATGACACGCATTTACATGCGCAATTGGTTTTCTCGTAGACCTCGATTTGACGAGCAACGGTGGAAGCAAAGACGGCCGGTGCGGCTGTTAGCTGCGAAGTGGCCTTCCATCGCGGCTCGATATCTCGCTAGTGGTTCGGAAACGGGCGCCGCCTTGCACAAATGACACACTTCAAACGTCATGAGTTATTTGATGTCAGAAAGAAAGTTTAACCAACGTTTTTCATGATCGGAGCCGTCCGAACGTAGTTCAACAAACGCGCAAACAAGCAACAAACGCGCCACCAGAGGCGTGACGTCAGGCGTCTCCCGCGCTGCCATTGGCTGCGGCCGTCAGACCGACGCGACAGCCGCGCGGCTACATTCAGCAAGTTGGATGCCCGTGCGGCGTGCGAATCGTCTCCGCACGCTGATGGAACCTGTTGGGCGTCTGTCGGATGCGGCTGTTGGCACAAACAGCCGTACGACGAATCGCATCCGAATTCGCACCATGTGTCCAGCACTTTACGCGACCCCGCAGCGGTGGCGCTGTAGTCGGCGGCGCCGCCAGCTTGCGCTGTGGTACAGTGTTCTATAGAGTTACTGTATATGCTACCTTTAGACCTAAAGGTAGCATATACAGTAACTCTAGTGTTCTAGAACCATCGCTGTGGTAATGCACTCGCGCATGGGCGTCGGCAGGATATTTTGTCTTCGCAGGTGCAAATCCGTGTTGCATCGCGGCTGGTGGAATGGAGGAACGCTGGTGTAGCTTGAGGGGGAGGGGGTGCAAGTGCCCCTTTTACGCCCCCTGCCAACGCCCATGCACTAGCGTCGGTTATTGCTAGATTTTCGCCGGGGAAAGAGCGTTATCAACGTGAACATAAACAACATTGTTGCGAATGAACAGTACACTTATGTCTCACTCAAGGATCACGGCATTAGTGCGAACCTTTCGGCAGCTCACAGGTCAAATAACCAGGCATAATTCAACGCCCCCAAATAGTCAAGGTTTTCAGTAAGTGCTCCCCCCCCCCCCCCCTCGAAAAAAATTCCTGGCAGGAACGTCAACCACGTGTTTCATTTGTGCGTTTATTCAAGCGATGCAATTCTTACTATAGTCGGATACAACTTTAGAAGGCAGCGGCATTTCCTCCTCAAAGGCGGATGAACACAAGCCTGCACCAATGGGCGCGCACTCGGGACTGACGTCATGAGCGGGACGGCCGGTGGCTCCGCCTTCGGGGAACATCGGCGCGTGCATGAGCGGGACTATTTCTTTAGTCGCGGAGGCGATCGGCAGCCGCGCTTCGGTCGTCTGGGCGGGGCCTCTCCTGCCTTCCTAAGTTGTATCCGACTATAGTTACAGATTTCGGTGGCGGCGTTGTCGTTCGCGAAAAACCAAAAAAAAGAAAACCCAGCGCCAGCCGCGTGCAGAGATATGCGGCCCTCGAAGGTGAGCCGGTCACACGCGCATTTATACGCGCCGTTTTCGAATCATTGATGCTTTCTCGATCGTGGGCTTGTAGGCGGTCAGCCGTTTCTGGTATGAAAATCTGATCTCTTAATCTAAGCCACTTGTCATTTCACGTTGCCACATTTCACCATTGCCTGGATATGAACGCATAACCTCAAGTTTCGGCGCCGGCGCCGGAGCGTGAGTCATCAGGCGCGATGCCAACTGCGTAGGCGCGCCCTCACGCCATGCCCGCAACCAATCAGAGCCGCAGACGTTTGGGCTAGTTGGTTTGCTACGTTCATTGAAGCCGTAGCGCTGATAAGACAGGGACCACAGAAAGAGGACGGGACGTGCGCTACTCACAACTGAATCTTTTTTTCGGAAAACATGTTGTACTTATACAGCAATGAAAAAACAGCAACAATCACCACAAAACCGTATCACAAGCGCAAGCCTGCATCATCCAGATACGCGATTTCCTATAGCCCAAAGAGCAATCGAGCGCACGTCCCGTCCTCTTTCTGTGGTCCCTGTCTTATCAGCGCTATGGCTTCAATGAACAATCAGAGCCGTTTCGCGTCCGCCGGGGATAGAAAATAAAGACAGAAAGAAACAGTGATAAAAGGAAAGAAAGAAAAGCAGTAGGTCAGGCATGCACACGCTATTTTCTCGATAAGGGATTGGCTCCTGAATTTTTTAATGATTTAATGTGAGCGTTGCTCGCAGTGAGCCAGACGCTTCTGATGTTGCCTTATGTGTAAAAGTTCCATAAAACTTCAAAATTTTTTCCGGTCCTGCTAACGATCACCAATCCAAGCCCGCCTGCTGTAGCAGCGTCTTCGTCGTGATTATTTTTTTTATCTGGGGTTTAACGTCCCAAAACCACGATATGGTTATGAGAGACGCCGTAGTGGAGGGCTCCGGAAATTTGGACTACCTGGGGTTCTTTAACGTGCCCCTAAATCTTAATACACGGTCGTCGCGAGATTCTATGGGAGGAAGTATATATGTGTCGATACGACGAGAGGGAGCAGCTCTGTAAGGAGAAAGACGAGCGCTGCAGCGGCGACAGCTGTTCGCAAACTCTTTTCCTTCAAGAATTGAAGAAGCCACCTGCGCGTCTGCTGGTTTTGATGTGCGACGAAGTGATGCCCTGTCGCGTTATAACGAATCACGCTTTTCGACATGCACGTGGAAACGACGTCGAATATAGGTTGCGCGTCTAGAAGACGGCTCATCGTTCTTACGTGCTTGTCGTTTTCGGGAGGTGCGTCAGCGGGGATTGGCCGTGATGCACAAGTGTTAGCTGCGGTCCCGAACGTTTTTCGCCTAGTCCCGCGCATGAATTATTGTACGCAATTTTCTTTGCTTTGACGGCATTTCCGCGGAGTTGACCGAATAGGCTTGAGCCTCGAGGAGTGCAACACTCGCTCAAAATGGCGTTCTCTTGGTTTCTTCATATGATATCTCGAGGACGCGGGTTCGATTCCCGGCCACGTAGGGCGCGTTTATAAGGGATCGAAATGCAGAACACCTGTACGTGTGGTTTTCATTTAGGTGCACGTCTAAAAACCCCAGGTGGTCGAAATTAATCCCCGGCGCCAGGATTAGTTTACTAAGGGCGGGGGGCACCAACGACAAGTGAGTTCCTTCTGGGGGAGGGGGGAGGGGGGGGGTAAGAGGAAGGGAACTAATGCCGTTGTGTTTTGACTGTTTTGACTATATGCGTTGTGTTTTTACTCTTTGCCCCTTAAGGCAAGAAGTCGAACACTAGTGAAGTTTCCATGTACGTTCAACTTGTTGAACGACTCCAAAACTCTATTGTTCGTGGTTATCTCTCTCTCTGCGCATTTGCTTTCTTTCCCCATTTTTGATCATTTTGCTCTTTAATTTCTTTCACGGTGTAACGGGCAGCAACGCGGTTGTTTTTCTCCCACTGGAGTTACCTTTTGCACTCACTCTCTCTCTCTCTCTCTCTCCTTTACGGATTTAAGCGCGTACTACCAGGAAGTACATATATAGTGAGGCACTGAGTCAGCAGTACAAACATAGCCGGTATAGCGTGGTTCAAAACTGTCGCGCCAGTTGCAGGCTGGCAAAATGTCGTTCAAAAAAAAAAAAGTCACAGCATATCCACGGGGTGAATGATGATGAGTGGGGCGAAGCTCCGGAGGAAATCATCGGTAAACCGTGAAACTCTTCCATGAAATTCGCCCAGTGCATCATATAAAGAGTGTGAAACACCGTGTATATATTAAACATCAAACTTTTATTGTACTGTTGATTGACGTGGTCCCTTCATTATCACCGCTTTGTGATCAGTGAAATGCGGGGAAGTGTCCGCTCCCGAGCCAAAGAGAAAGCCCGCCAAGAGCGAGCGCGTTCCCCGCTCTCCCTGTGAGAATTAACGGCAAGGCTAGAGAGAAGACACGACGCGAGGTCGGCAGCATGTCCAACGAAAGCCAACGGAACGCGATCGTGCAAGTGCTCCGGCTTCGCGAACAATGCGCGGCGTTTACTGCACATAAAGCGTCCCAAAACCAAACATCTTGCTCAAGGTGTGCTTTGCGTTTTTCGTAGAAATAATTTCTTTATCATGTACATTAAGTCGAAAAGTTGAAAGCTCACTAGAGTATATCGCCCGCAAAGTATGTCTTTTAGTGTGATTAAATCAAGGAACACTACGATGTCTTTAAATTATGATATCTAGTGCATTGCTCGTCTAGTGAGCAATTCATTAAACTAGAGCTGGCTACATACATACATACATACATACATACATACATACTACTACTACTACTACTACTACTACTACTACTACTACTACTACTGCTGCTGCTGCTGCTGCTGCTACTACTACTACTACTACTACTACTACTACTACTACTACTACTGCTGCTGCTGCTGTTGCTGCTGCTGCTGCTGCTGCTACTACTACTACTACTACTACTACTCCTGCTGCTGCTGCTGCTGCTACTGCTACTACTACTACTACTACTACTACTACTACTACTACTACTACTACTACTACTACTACTACTGCTGCTGCTGCTGCTGCTACTACTACTACTACTACTACTACTACTACTACTACTACTACTACTACTACTACTACTACTACTACTGCTGCTGCTGCTGCTGTTGCTGCTGCTGCTGCTGCTGCTACTACTACTACTACTACTACTACTCCTGCTGCTGCTGCTGCTGCTACTGCTACTACTACTACTACTACTACTACTACTACTACTACTACTACTACTGCTGCTGCTGCTGCTGCTGCTGCTACTACTACTACTACTACTGCTGCTGCTGCTGCTGCTGCTGCTGCTGCTGCTGCTACTACTACTACTACTACTACTACTACTACTACTACTACTACTACTACTACTACTACTACTGCTGCTGCTGCTGCTACTACTACTACTACTACTACTACTACTACTACTACTACTACTACTACTACTACTACTACTGCTGCTGCTGCTGCTGCTGCTGCTACTACTACTACCACCACCACTACTACTACTACTACTACTACTACTACTGCTGCTGCTGCTGCTGCTGCTGCTACTGCTACTACTACTACTACTACTACTACTACTACTGCTGCTGCTGCTGCTGCTACTACTACTACTACTACTACTACTACTACTACTACTACTACTACTACTACTACTACTACTACTACTACTAAAGAGGAGGTAACGACCCACACCCTAAGGAGCTTCGCCCCTGAAAGCTGGAGTGGAAGCTTTCTCAACGCCTTACCGAAAAAAGCGAGGCCAGCGCTTACCCACTCTACCTTGGAAACATGCTCTTTTCGAATGGAGCCCGCTTAGAGATAGAATTGTTTTGCCCTGTTAATGTAAATGCTCGGATAATTCTAAAATAAGAGATTGTTGTTCCCGACGAAGCTCGGTAAGATATGGAGAGGAGTATTGATGACTTTATCTCCAATAAACTTTACCATATGGCTTTGTGGTTTCTTGCGGAAACCAGTGACACAATGACGCACATTCAGCAGCGTCTAACTCGCAGGGCGTGGGCGGAAAACGACCGCTTTTCTTCGCTGTGCTCGAACGTCATCCTGCCCTTACTAAGATGGTGGCCGCGGTCGCCGCCTTAGGGTGGGTACAGCTTCACTCTTGAGGTGTCATTTCTACTCCAGGTATTCTTCTAAGTGCGTAGCACTTTAGAGGTTCGGTTTGTCGTCCATCCACCGTCTCATCTTGCATGGTTGCGCCATGGTAAATACAGACCTAAAACAAGGCTAACAATGTTCAAAACCAGTGCAAAATTAACCAAGAAGGTCTAAAATAACAAACTACAGAAATAACCAAGAATTAATCGCAATAGTTTACCTAAGATCGCGAAAAACACTCCTGAAACATACTCCTGATACCCGCGCCGCGCAAGAGAGGGCGCTACCGCCTCGGCAAGCGCGCGATTGAGGAGTGAATCACCGGGTTGCCCGCGCTATGCACATCTTTGGGTTACACGGTAGTGGAGCTGCATTAATCGCAGGATTTAGAACCAGGGTTGCCACTGACTTTCGAGTAAATGTCGCCAAACGACGAGCAGAAAGTCGCCAAAAGTCGTCATTTTTTTACGAATTTCGCCAAAAAAGTCGCCATTCTATATATGTGCGGCATATCCTAGTAATAAGAATTTCCACTGATGTATAGCCCCGTAGAATACAGTGCCATTCAAAGCCCTTAAAGTATATTGACATTTCTCAATGGCAGTCGCATCGCCCCTTCACCATGGGAGTGCTTGGTGCACCTGGTTCTCCGACTAGTCGCAAGATGTGCGCGGAGGCGCAAGTATGAAAGGATAAAACGCTCATGATATCCTTCCATCCCTGTCCGCTCGTTTCAAAGGTAAAAGTGTGGTAAACCTTAGGCGAAAGCCGCGAAGGCGTTGTTTGTAGACAGCTTTACATCCCCTCATATGAAAAAAAGGATTAACAGGTTTATTGAAAGTAGTAAGACAGAATTCTTACAGGTATCGTTCATTAGTGAGTCTTATGCCTTTCAGTGTGAACTAATATGATACCGGACGCCACTGTCCCTTTCATATATAATCACTTATATCTACCCGCGTCAATCCAGTGCGTTATAATTGAACAGGTAGACATTGTAAAATGTTATATAGCAATTGTTTTCATTGCACACGTCCACCGAGGCAGTAGAAAATGCCTGAATAAATAATTTTTTATTGCACGAACACCCGCGTATCCGCCCATCTTCGCTATACGAGCTCGATTAGGGGATACTGCAGCGGTGAATAGGTCGCCAAGCTATTCAGAATAGTTGGAGCTTTGGCGGAACAAATGGCCGGAACACACGATCAACCCGTCATCTAGCCCCTTCAGAAGCGAAACTTTAGCGAAGCTCTGAAGCATCTAGATGAATCTAGATGAATTGAGTTAGAACCATCTAGATGAATTGAGGAGATACACACGAGTTACAGGACGGACATACAGAACGGCGCGCAATGTGCACCTCAAAACCCAGAAAAATACAGAGAATAGTGCCGCTCATTCGTTGGGAAGGCACTGAGCTTAGGATGCATAACTCAGTGGAGACCTAAGCTGAAAATCGCCAAAAATTCGCCATGTCGCCATTCATAATTTTAGGTCGCCACGGGCCTCTCAAATTCGCCAATTTGGCGAAAAGTAGCCACCATTGGCAACCCTGTTTAGAACTACAACGGCAAGACCTACAGAAGAACGACCTTAGCAGGATTTAGCGCGGGATCTAGGACCGCACCACGGCCTACACAAGAACGACATTTTTTAAAACCTCCTTGTACCGCACTCACGAGGTCATCAGAGCGCGCGGTCGGGTTTGCCTTTTTCACGAACGCGAACACCTCACACAACGCGCGCAAGTGTTGTTCCGGCGGCGCGTGCCGAGGATTACTTCGTATAAGCCTCTGCAGGCCCTCTCTAGCCTGGAAGGCGAGATAAAATTGAGCGAGAGAGGGGAAAGGGAATCGTAGTCGACGCGGAGGGAAAAACGTGCAATGTGTGTCAGGTGCACTCGAACGGTGATGACGGTCGGGAGCGCAGACCCAGGGAGCGATGGACCTGGCGTCGAGGCTACGGGTTTGAGCTCGGAGCACGCGCGCGCGGACGTCACTCCGAAGCGAACTCTCGACACCGAACCCTTCGCGGTCCACGTAAACTGCTGTACTCGTGCGGCGGCGCTCAGGCCAGGCGTCCGGCGTCAGGGTCTGTTTCGTAGTCGCAGCTGCTCGCTGGATAAAAAAGTAAAGAGAACCTCGCGCGCTGTACGTCGCGCCGTCGTCCCAGCTTCCAAGGTTTGTTTGCCCGTCCTGCTTTTTTCTCTCTCTCAATGTCTGCCCTGCTTTCTTGTTTTGTTTATGTCGCTATAGTACGCTCAGAGTCGAATGCAGTACCAGTAACGAAAAGAATGATGTCTTTCTGTGGCGCCTGGTAGGACCAGCGCGCCCCCTCCTACAGCCGTCTTTCTAGAAGGCGGCCTGTGTAAGGCGTATGCTTCGCGCAAGTCCAGCTCGCACTAGCAGCTTCGTCTTTGTGCAGCTGGCTCGGTTGAATCGGATAGGCGCAGCCAGGTTGTCGTTTCTCGAACCCGCTTTTGGAGCGAGGCTCCTGGTTTGAGAGGACCTCGTATGCAATGTTCGTTACACGGGATCACGCGCCCCGTTGACGTCTGTCAGCTGGTCAGCTGCGGTTGTTTGACTTTGGCGTCACAGAGGCCTATTGTGGAGATTACTTCAACGCTTGCTGTGCGTCATTTCAGTGTAAAGAAAAAGAAAAGTATCACTAGAGTGCTGTGACCTAGACTGATGCATTAGTTATAAGCTTATCTTTTTTTTTTCATTTTTTTTTCATTTTTTTTTGTACGGGTTCGAAACGTGGGACTTGCGTTTTCGGTGAAGCGTACCTCTGGTCAAGCGATATTGAGACAGCCGACCACTCAAACCAGAGAGTTTAGGTGTACGTAGGATGAACGAAATGGTTATTCTTAGTGTTCCCTAAGCTCCACGCCTATATTATTCTTGAAGAAGGCGCACTGAATCCTCTAATCTACGGGCCTATGTTAATTTAAAAGAAGGCGCATTGAATCCTCAGGTATTCTGATGAAGTGTAACGTTCACGGCAACGTTTGTTAGTAGTTATGCAGCGTCTTGCGAGTCATACCTGCGTCGATGACGCCAACGTGGACGGTAACGGTGGCAGGCAGCTGCTTTAGTTTCCGTACAGGTACTGATGTGAACGGCGATCATTTACGCTTCCGAGCGCCAGACGCCACGCGCAGTGTGGTCGCAATGCCCGTGGAAGGGAGCAGTTATCAGAATGGATCTCAGTCGTTGTCAAAGCTTCAGTAGTTGTACAGGAGGCTTCGATCCGGCGGTACGGCGACCGCATATGGCAGAAATCAGAAGTGTTTTAATGTACCACATACAAGAGAACAGCGCCACACATGTAGGTATGCAGTTCAATGACAATCGCCGACTTTGTCACTAGGTCCTTCTTCGATCGCAGTCGTCCTAATATTCTCAGTCAAATGAAAAGGCAGGTGTCTAAGATACTTAACGGCGGGGGCGATGTAACATTGCAGTTGTTGGATCATTCACAGGAGCTATTGCATTTATTCCTGAAGCGGCCAATGTGGAATTTATCGTTATTCGCTTAATCTAAATACCGCCTGCTCATGTACTTCCGGACATTTATAAGAGGGCCGTTGGACAGTTAGAGGGCCGAATCGTAGGCGTCCGCACAGCGTGGGGCAGGCAGGGAGGTGGGGCCCTCCCCCTTATGATATAAGGGGACGCCACGTCTGCCCCTTACCCTTACTCAGTCGAACCTGTGAGGTCATTGTTTAAGGTGCGGGGTTATGGCCATGCAGGTTTTCGACGATAATGGCTGCCGAGAACCCGATGATGTCGCATTCCGAGAACTGATTTACTTCTCATCTGTGCCACAGAAAGCCGGGGACCAAAGGCAGGCAGTTGTGGGAAGCACGCCATCGCTTCATTTTCATTTTTGAATCCATTGCGAAGCTTGTTTCCTTTCGGACTCGACCAACGTGAAGTGGTGGGGGGGGGTGCTGCGGTGAAAATTGCCCCCCCCCCCCCCTCACCCTGTAATGGAGAACCGTGCGCACGCTTAGGGACTGAATAGATACCAAGGGGGTTGGGAGACGTAGTCGATGACGTCAGAGGGCCAGATGGAGGGCCGAAATCAGGAAGTTCGCAGTCATATTGTCACGGGGTCGCGACGTCGACGAAGGTAGCAGTCAACGTGTCCGAGATGAAACTCTTTATTTGGCCGAACTTGTGGCCGTGAAACTGAAAGTCAAACTACAGCAATACTGATAGCGGCGAGCACTGATAGCGGCGAGCAGAGCGTCGGCCGTCGGAAAACTGATGATCGCTTAGGACGCGCAGTCTTTTATACATCATGCATCGAACTTTCCAGCCTTATCACTGGTGGTCGCGCAACCTCTGGAATAATCTTGGCTATTCGCGTCATGTGCGCAATCGTAACAAAATGATCTACTACAATCGCGAAGCTTCTCGAACACTGCGGCGCGGTCAGCTTCGAGCTTTGCTAACCGTCCTTGCGGGTCAAACCCGGATACATCAAAATAAAACAAGAAGTGGGCGTGGCAATACAACGGAACCAGCTCGCTCAGGCTAGGGTAAACGGGAGATCAGCGGGAGATGCCTTCGACCCGCATTGGGCATAAAATAGGCCTGAATTAATAATGAACGATGCTTACAAACTCTATCGCATATCGACGCGCGGCCCTTGAGATGCATGAGCCATTCCAGAGCTGCGATCGTGTCGAAAGCTTTAGGTGCATTTTGTAACACATTGTCGCGCCCGAGAGAGCTGTCACGCCGCGAAATCGGATCCATCATCGTTAGGCCCCCGACCTTATCAAAGGTACCGGTTTTAACTTTGCCAGGAACGGTATTTCTGGTTCAAAATCAGTCCGCAAAGGAAGTTCCGTGTGTAAAGAACACGTGGCTGTGTTGGAATTGTTCGATTCGCACTTTCCGAGCGCAGCACTCTGCAGGAATTCTTCGTAAACGTAAATGTCAGAAACACACTGCCCGATTGAAAGGTCGTAGCACCTGGCTACTCATGACCTTACGGCAATTACCTGCTACGCTATTTTCTTATTTATTTATTTATTTATTTTTCAGCATAGGAATGCACGCTGTGTTTCGGCATCTCTCTAGCACATGCTCCCGGCTTCGTGACATTTCTAGCGACATACCAATGAAATGTCGTGCGACGAAACTGGTTGATCAGTCAAACTGAGATGTGTGACCTGCGAATTCATAGCAGTGGTTACGCGAATGATGCCGTAACTGAGGCTTCGTAAGTGCCTCTTTTGCAGCCCCTCCCTTGTCGACGCCCACGCTTATCCCTCAATATCTCCCAAGAGAAAAGTATATAACAGCTGCATCTTACCCGTACTTGCCTGTGGGGCAGGAACACGGAGAACCTGGAAAGGTTCAACTTATATTGAGGACGACGCAGCGAGCCTTTGAGAGGAAAATGAAAGGTGTGATGTGTTAAGGGACAAGATGAGAGCAGAGTTGGCCAGGGAAGAAAAACGGGTGTTAATGACATCGTAGTAGAAATCAAGAAGAAATAGGCGTAGGCAGGGCATGTAGCGAGAAGGCAAGATGCCCTCCGGTCATTAGGAGTAATAGACCAGGTTCCAAGAGAAGGCCAGCACCCCAGGGGGAGGCAAGAAGTTGGGTGGATAACGTGGATGACGTGGCCGTAGCAAGCACAGTACCGGGTTAATTGCAGTGACACGGGAGAGGCCTTTGCTCTGCAGTGGCCGTAGGCAAGATGATGATGATGACGATGACGTCATCATAGCTCGCCTACCTTAGGATAACAGTGGCCTTCCGTAGAAACCTCACGACCACTGAACGCGAACGTCGGAGTTCGCGCGTGTATGTTGTTATGCTGGCTGCCTGTACGAGGTTAAACAATGAAGGTTTTTGTACCTTTGGGTATATGGATGTGTGGCATAAGCACTGCTGAGGATAAGAGAGAGAGAGAGAAGAGGAAGGCAGGGAGGTTAACCATATGGTAGAATCCGTTATGCCACCCTGCACTGGGGCGGCGAAATGTGGGTGCACTGCTGAATAATGCTACTGGTAGTACGAAGGATGTTGCTTTAAAAACTCCGGAAATGTTGAGCTGACCGTCATTGACATCACCGCTGGAGATCACGCGGATCGCAGCATTGTTCGCAACGGCTGGGTATGTTGTGCTTACGATTGTGTCAAGATTTGTTGACATAAAAGAGAAGGAGGAGGAGGGTATTGGCAAAGGGGAAGGAAAGTTAGTGAGGAGGAGAAAAAAGTTACTGTTGCAGCCGAGGCAACAACAGTTCCGCGTTTCTTTACAGAACAGAACCCCCCCCCCCTCCTCCCTGTGTTCACGCCTACGGCTGCTACCGCTGGAAACAAGATGTTGCGCTCACTGAACAGAGATTTCGTAATCATTCCATTAAAAAAACTAAGACAAAAACCTTGCCTCGGTAATCTTATGCTCGCTTCATTATTCATTATAATTATTGCTGGTTATGGATTAACGCATCTGAAACTTACATGTGTTCACATTCGAGAACTCATGGTTTCTTCGTTGCGCGGGCATCTATATGGATGGCTTAACGAGGTTGTCAACACCTTTACGCTTTTCATCGCAAGTGTAAAACGAATTTATTCGAATTGGTTGAGTGGTTGTTTAATGAAAGCTTTTATGTTCTCGGGTGTATGTTAATGGACACATTTCTGTATTCAGATGCACGTTGAACGCAGAAATGGTTTTATGAGACAACTTCGGGACCGATTTGAAGATAATTTGTTGCGTTTGTGACAGAACAGTGAATTCAATCTACGCTAGAAGCACAATTTTGATTAATAATATCTGGGGCTATACGTGCCATAACAAAGATAGGATTATAGGAGAAGCCGTAGTGGAGGGCTCCAGAAATTTTGATCATCATCTGTTCTTTAACGTGCGCTGACATCGCACAGAAAATGGGCCTTTAGCATTCCGCCTCCATCGAAATGCGACCGCCGCGACCGGGATCGAACCCGCGACCTTCGGATGAGCAGCCGAGCACCGTAACCACTGTAACACTGCGGCGGACCACAATTTTGATTCATTCATTCATTCATTCATTCATTCATTCATTCATTCATTCATTCATTCATTCATTCATTCATTTTTAAAAGTGGCCATGAGCAGCTTTATGCGTTTGTCAGGGTGCACTCTTGTTGCACAAGGAGCAGGAAAAAGAATACGAGACGTAATAACTGGAAAAACAGTGGTACTGGGACCGTATTCACAAAAACGTCGTACAAAAAAATTTTCGTAAGAGAACTTTTCAGTCAATCACGATGCGGGACATATCATTAGTGAAGCCGATTGACCAATGGGAGAACGCAGTTAGCAGAGAAGTTTTGTGAATTTGGCCCCTGAAAGGCAACAAAAAAGAAAAAGAAAATGTTCACCTTTGAAGAACTTGTTGCTGGGCTAGTTGGTACATAACCTTGAGGAAAAATTTAGACGCCTACGCAGCACCAGGAGAAAAACGAAGCACTTTCCTATGCTTCATCTTTCTTCTTGTGCTGCTCAATAGGCGTCTAAGTTTTCCCACAAAAATATTCAACGACTGAGATCTGGCAAAAAGAGCAAATACAAGGGCTAGACACGTCGAGATTATTACGCAAGCTACTTTGATTCAGATGTTGAACATCTTTATTTTAGGAAAACGTTGCGGCAACAGGGTAAGCTTCAAAAACATTCACTCACGAAATTTACAAATTCCTACCGCTGTGCTGTTTTCTGAACGGGTGTCGCAATTTTGTAATCTGGGTCAGTTTGTGAAGCAAGCAAATGCGACGTGGGTTTCGCCAACTCCCACAACTTCCTATATCCCTTCCGACACGCGCGTGAGTTTACAGCCGTTATGTGAAATCATTTGTAATGTTTGCTAGGGTCTCGCAAACTTTTTACTCTCCAGTCAGCGGCATACTTGAGATCGGTCTACGTTAGATCAAATTTCGTCATCCTCATAAATCTATTATTGAATGCAGCTGAGAGAATTGTGGTGAATTTTTTTTCTAAGTGGCGGAGTTTTACACTTAATAGCTAAGCTACATTTCTTAGGTCTTAACTTATCTTTGAAATGTATCAAACTTTGTCAAAATCGCTTAAGTGGCCGCTGAGAAAACGTACACCGGTTCCCGTTCGCTTAGATATGATCTTCTTTAGCTAAGGGAACCATGGAAATGGTGTACACCGAATTGTTCATCACATCCATGAGTTCACGGCTAATTAATTTTGTCTAATGCGAAAGTACATTTGCGCTTACGACGTGGCTTCCTTCTTCATCTTCCAATCACGTGCGTTTTCTTAATTACAAGATTCTGTTTGTGGATGTGTTCATCGATGCTGCTTGGAGTTTCTGGGCGTATACGCTCGTTGGGATTGGATTGCGAAACGTGCCGAAGGAGACGGGAATAGGCTACACAATGGGCGCCATTCGTCTTACCCGTCAACACTTTTCACGCCGACTCACTTCGGTATTTCGTGGACGCACTTTTCAAGACTACCCTCGATTCACCTTTCGCTTCGTCGCATTTGTCGCTTTTCATTTCGGCGCAAAAGCCGAAATGCGTCATGGGATGCGGGGTGCTGTGGCAAGATAGTGCGATATTTTATACGAAAATTAAACCAATAATCGCAAGTGTCGTAGGTTGTGAAACATCAAGGCAGTTGGCGGTGGAGCTAGCCGAAGGTGAACATTCCGACAAAACAGTGAGTCGCAGGAGAGTTTGAGAATTGGGGGCCCCAGGAATTTTGTGAAACCAAGAAATCTGCGAGCCGCCAGGGCGCATGCGCAGAAGCCAAGTTACTCTTGGGCTCTTGCGCTTGCGTTGACGCAAGACCCAAAAATCGGAAACTAGCGTGCGTCCCCAAGGCGTCTTGGGTCGCCGGCGAGATGAAGCAGACGCAGCGCGGGCCACGACGCAGTGTGGCCCGCGCCTCCAATAATTTTAATTTCGCCACGTGTGGCGCCGCGAGAGTTTGACCCAACGCAGACTGCTTTGGCCCAGTTCTCCAACTCTGCTGTCCCTCCGAACGCAAGAACAGCCTACCCAACGCAGCTTGGGGACCCAGTGTCTTGGGTCCCCAATTCTGAAATTCTCTATAGAGTCTCGTATGTTAACAAAACAGCGGTAACAGTGGTGCGAGTGCGTGAGTGAAAACATTATTTAAGGTGCCCGGCGGTATTGGGCGAAGTGGGGCCCACAAGCACCCCGGCCTATATTTGGGGCAGGAATATGCTTATGCGTTAAATGCAAGCGATGTAGTACTTAAGCCGGTGTGGTACGGTAATATTCTTGTTCTCTGTAAGGGTGTCGTACTGTTCTTGTCTGAAATAGTCATCGTTTGTAGATGAGGCTGTACTGTCGCAAGCGAGTGAATTCCGTGGGGTTTCTTCCATCACTGATTGCTTCTGTTCGGCAGCTGCCGGCGAGCAGCATTTTTTAGGGGCGAAGCTCCTTAAGGCGGCACCCGTTCGTCCCTCGTAGTCGTCGTCGTCGTAGTAGTAGCAGTAGTAGCACTGGTAGGTCTCTTCGTATACCTCCCATAGGGACGCGTAATTCAAACGTTCTGCGACGCTTGCGCCGAGAGCGCCAAGAAAGCCGTTGAGTTACGGCCCTGGCGAGTGGAAGCGCTGTAATGGCGGCGATGACGCAGCTGTTACGTAACGATTGCGTTTTTACGTCGTCGGGGCAACAGTAACAACAGCCGCTCGCTTCTTCTCGCCCCCCCCCCTTCCCCCTCTTCCTCCCTCGCACTCCTCGCGGCGTTTTCTTTTTTTTTTTTTCGGGCGCGCTTGCTTTTTCTCCTCTCCCATGTCGGGTGCCGTTTTTTTTTGCCTTCTTTCTTGGCGGCTCCTTTTTCTTCTTTCATGCCGCGCGCCGTTTTTTTTTTTTTCGTGTGCGTGGCGCGTTTTTTTTTTTCGCGTGCGCGCGTGCTGTGCTTGGTCGCGCATTTATGTTTTTCTGTCCGCTCGTGGTGCGCAGTGCGTTTGAATGCACGCAGCCTGCATGATCCAGAGCATAAGGGATGACTTCCACCCGCAACATATCTGTGACTTCGTTTTATTGCTCCGTTTCCAAAACTCAAGATTTGCACATAATGGGACACGATACAAGTTCCGGAGAAGAAGAGAAATAAAGAATGCACAGTGTGTCCATGACTAAACAGCACAAAAGTTCATTGTAAAGTTCAGAAATTGGAAATTAAAAATCGAACACACTGAAAATGCAGGCCCTTTAACGTATACACATATAAGTAACATGATGTGTTTAGTACAATACTGACCAAAGTGCACAAGAGCTGCTGATGTGACAGAGTCATGAAAATTAAAGAAATGTAGGCGAAATGTCAGTGCATGGCAAAAACAATAAAGATGCGCAAAATACCTAAATATGGAATAATATTGCAATTAACTACTTATTAACCACTGTACTAATACGAAACACAAAACAACTAGATATATATAAGCAGTACATCGCACTAAAAAGGGAAATACACATTATTTGGCACTTGACCACTACTTGACAGTTAGATGGCGGCAACGGCATGAAGGCGATGGTCCGTTTATGCAGCAGCACATATAACATTCGAAGAAACGCGTATTACCCAATGGCCAGGTGAAATAAGTCTACTACACAGCTTTTCTTTCACCGCTAATACAATACATAGCTGTAGATAACGTCACTGAAGTGAGAATGTCATGCCCTGTACACTGAGCACTTCATTGAGATAAACGCAAACAATAAAATTCTGCATATTGGACACTTGCAATACTCAAGGCTCACCAGAAAAAAACAACCCTCATGTCTACACATGAAGGTTCTTCGAACGGTTTTTCTATAGGTAATTACAGAGGTAATACATAAACACAAAGAGTACTTTTTCAGCTGTAAGTACATATAATGAACATAACATTCACGCACCGAAAGAAAGCACTGGGGGCAGAGTAGAAAGCTGGTGCACTTGAGGTTGCGGATCGAGACTTCGCAGAGAGCAGATTCTATAGTTATTAACCCTTCCTTGGGCAAACGCGTCACTTGTGGCCTTCTCCATAATTCAGAAAACGTTTACGTCCTGCAGAAAAGCAGTTGCAAACCGAATTCAAACGACAAAAATTACGCAGTCACATCACGCAAACGTAGTTTCGTCGTCTCGGTATAGTGCAAGTTGAGATACACAGACTCAGAAACGCGTATTTAAACGAAGGCGAGTGATAAACAGGCCAAAAAATGCAAAAAGCACTTCCAAGGAAGCAGTCATGTCAGAGACGCAGAAGTTAACCTATGAGTCTAAAGTGCTTTATTTTCGTTACTTCTTGGTACAACGATGCAAAATCGTGCTCTTCACGATTCAGTCACGTTTAAAAACAACTGTTGTCCAACTGCAATGAAGCTATATATGCGTGGCTGCGAACGCAAACCGCATACTCACCTATAGTTTTTTCGATCAGGGAAGAATCTTGCGGAACTCGGTCTTGAAGTATCCGTGCACCGCTGCATGATGTACGAATGGCGTGTGCCGTTAACCATCACGGCGGCAAGAGAGCAATCCACGGAAACACCGCAAAAACTGCACACGCCGGCCAACGGTCGCTTCATGTAACGGAACATCACGAAACTTCACATCAAGGCCGGCGACTACGACGGGCTCCGATGTGGCGGCGGCGGAGCACGGCTGACCATAACGACCGCTCCAATAAGTCTCAAAAGCGAACAGTGATCCGCCAACCTCAACGAGAGACTTGCAGGCGTCCCCCAAGCATAGCCTGCCTGCACGGACAGCCTGGTGCCCGCGCTCAACGCTCGCTTCATGCTACAACGGAACTTTCGAGAAATTCAAAACTAGCGTTGCGGCGCGCGCGCGGCCTCGGCGGCCGGCGCGGGGCGCACGGCTTTGCCGGCACGGCGGCGGGCTGCCATTGGCTGCTTTCATTTTGACTCGCCATCGACTCGAGCGCCAATTTCGCCTTCAGTTATCGCACTTCTGGTTGGAAGCTCAGTTAGGCTCAGATTCAAGATGGTGGTGATGACGTAACGATGACGTAATTCTTTGGGACGCTTGAGCGGCAGTGTTTCCGACCGTTGGTAGTAGTAGTCGTAGTCCGTAACAAGTCTTACGCTTTGACCTCCAAGGTGGTGCCGGTGGGAGATTTTTCCTGTGCGTTGTTGAACAATAAAAAATTCGCAGCGTGCGCGTTAACTAAAAGCCGAATTCTTCTGTCTCTCATTCCCCATTAGCAGCCATTGGCATGTTCCAGTAGGAAACGTTAGTAGAAGTAGAAGTGTAAGTGTTAGCTAAAAGCCGACTTCTTCTGTCTCTCATTCCCATTAGCAGCCATTGTTTACCTCCAAGGTAGTGCCTGGTGAGATTTCTCCTGTGCGTGATTAAACAATAAAAATTTTGTTCAAAACGCCGTTGATTGATGAAATAAACCAACGAAAGACGCCAGATGTTTTGTAAAAGCAAAACGAAAGAACGCCAGATGTTTCTAAAGCGAAAGGAAAAGACGCCAGCTGCTTAACGAAAGACGCCAGATGTTTTCTAAAGCAATGGTTTTCTAAACAATGAAAATTCACAGCGTACATGTAAAATT
The DNA here is from genome assembly GCF_013339695.2 of Rhipicephalus sanguineus. Taxonomy (NCBI): domain Eukaryota; kingdom Metazoa; phylum Arthropoda; class Arachnida; order Ixodida; family Ixodidae; genus Rhipicephalus; species Rhipicephalus sanguineus. The sequence continues at coordinate 28,170,311 of NC_051184.2, forward strand.
AAAGTGAGCTGCAAGTCGTCATAACTCATCGAACCTTTAGTATAAACGCGCCCGATCTCACGTCGGTTGGGCAGAATTCACGGAAGATTCACGGTTTACCGATGAACCTCCGCAGCTTCGCCCACTCATCATCATTCACTCCGTGGATATGCTGTGATTTTTTTTTATAGTGAAGCTCTCTGTGGCTAAGATCCGGGATTTCGTGGCATCCGCATGGGTAATCTCTCCCCTAAAAAGTGAGAGTGAGAGAACCAAACAACAAAAGTAAACGCATATCGCTGCTCTCTTCGGTATTCAGTACTTATTTTGGAACGCGTACAAGATCGCACCACTGTGGTGCGATCTTGTACGCGTTCCAAAATAAGTACGGAGGCGTGGCATTACATCCAGCCGCACGTGACCGCACGCGATTGGTCAATGCAGGGCCGTAACGTCTGTCGCGGTTCACATGGGCCATTCGCGTGCGGCTGGATGTAACGCTACGCCTCCGTGTTCATTTTGGAATGTGTACAAGATCGCACCACAGTTCGCCAAAACTAGTAGCGAGATAAGAGGCTCGGACCGCCGCGGCGTCGAGGCGTGTCATGTGCCATATACGGCACGTGACTTAGCTCGCACAAGTACCTACGGACACGCGAAGTGGCCAATAGCGGCCGAGCAAAGGTATCAACTCCCAGACTACGCGGGGCCAGCGTGTGGACGAATAAACTCGTGTGTACGTGACGTCGCTGACACGAATAGATATCCGCTTGTCGAAGCTTTTGTTCCAAGCTGACGTACTAATTCTTTGGCCCCCCGTTAGCTGCGCTGAGTTAGTTGCGTTGGTAGCTGCGCTGTGCTGGTAGCTGCGCGTTAGCTGTGCTGGTAGCTGTCTTTCGGCGATATACAGTCACCACTGACCACATGTTGTGCGAGATTCGGTCCCGTCAAACGAAGCGCTTCATAAATCTTTGCTCACGACATCGTACTCCAGATATCGCCATGCATGCTAGAAAGACATGACGCGTCAAAATCTGTGGTACATCCCCTCGTCACAGTTTCGCGAGAATCCCAGCACTGTGCGCTGATACGTCACGATACGATCGCATGTGTACTGCGGTCATGTTGGTCGCACATATCGCGAACAGGCACACATCGGAAGCGTCAGAAACAACGCACGTGCGTTTTGCTTTCAACGTATGCGGGTCATTGTGTAATGCGCTGAGTACTGAGCTTGACTTGCATTGTCCCCCCCCCCCTTCCGCCCTGCTTCTTATAATCAAGTGAAGCTTGTGTACTGCCTCACAAGTGTCATTGGCGTTGTAGGTGTGGCCGCAAAAAAAAAAAAAAAAAAAGCCCTCGTCCTCGAGCTCACAGAAATGAGGCTCTCGAAGGTGCGCCGGTCGCATGCGTGTTTGTTTGCACCATTTTCCAATATACAGATGCTCTCTCGATCGCGGGCTCGTCGGCGATTAGCCATTTTGATATGGAAATCTGATCTTTTGTCGAGGTTACTTCTCATTTCACGTTGCCGCATTTCATTGCTGCCTGGACATGAATGCATGACCGTCATTGTTGCCTGTAGCAACAGAAGTGCTCCGCTGCTAAGCACGTTGATGAAGGTTCAATTCCTGGCATGGGGGAAGCATTGCGCAATGCGAAAGAAAGAAAGAAAGGAAAGAAAGAAAGAAAGAAAGAAAGAAAGAAAGAAAGAAAGAAAGTAAGAAAGAAAGAAAAGTAGCAGTTCGGGCACGCACACGCCAATCTTCGCTTGTTCCCACTTTCCCAGTAGAGTAGATAAGGACTTTCTCTCGCTGTCCTTGCTATCGCATGTCAGTCGCCCAAAAACCGCGCGACTCTTGCATTTCACCCAGTTCTTTCCCATTTCAAGGCGTTATTAGGCGTTAATTAGGTATAGGCCGAGATGTGGGTGGACTGTAAAACTATAAGGTCTTAGCGTCTCAAGGTATCGGCAAACAAGTCGAATGACACCCGCTCTAAGAAAACCAGCTAAACTATAAGTTCGCATTCTGTCGTTGCGCGATCACAAATCCTCTTTCTCTCTCTCATCTTTCCACTCCCCTTTCCCCCAACGTAGGGTAGCCAACCTGACATGCCTCTGGTTAACCCCCCTACCTTCTCGCTTTTGGTTTCTTCCTTCCTACTTTCTATCGTCATTTTTCTGTCACTTCGAAGCATTTTCTTTTTATCCGCGTTCCGCGCGGTTCTTATCGCCCTCTTGAGCATACCGAGCGGCGTTCGAGTGGCCACTTTGAAGCTAGGACCGGAAAGGCTCGCAAGCCGCTCGAAATAACAGGCATATCGGCCGGCCCTTGTTTGCCCCGTCACCGCGGCCGTCAATATTGACCCACGCTACACGTCTCGCTACCGCGACGGGCCAGTCTTAGGTGGCTGAACTGGATGGACGTAAACAATGCCGTCTTTATACAGTCGGGAAATTGCTACTTGCGCCAAAGCGGCTGTTCGACGCTAATCCGTTACCCTCGTGAGAACCGGCAACGAAGGGTCAGCGGTGCCGCTGTACGGTTCGGGATAAATTGCCCACCTCTTTTAAAAGGACTCCGAAGAGAAGAACGATTTTTCTCGTATTAGTAAATCACTCTTTCACGATGCCAAAATCACCACGCTTGCCGCGAGAAGACGCCTGGTAAGCGAGAACGCGTGCAAAAAGAAAATGGGAGTGACGAAGCCATCTTCGAGTGCCCGCACCAGTGGCTGTGATTCCATAGATTTTGGTGACGTTTACTAGGGCCTACATAGTTCCTAATCGGTAAAAATTAAGTAAAATGTCCTCTGAGGGGGCCAGAGACTTAACATACCAAGTTTCAGGGAATTCCGTTGAGCCAGTGTTGCCAAAATACGGAAAATACGCGCTGAAACACGTTACGCCACGTGCGTCGATATTGGGCGCGAAATTTGAAAATGAATCATTGACCTTGATCTTCTCCTTTATCAATTAACTCGTCATGGTGAAATTAACGACATTAGAGTTATCAGAGTACAATTTATCAATCTAAACCGCTTCACTGTTTCGCTTTAGTGTCCCCTTAAAGTCCAGATTTCAAGGATTCGATTTTCGGCCGCAGTGGGGCCGAATAACTTATGCTTACCACTTTTTCCTCTGTAATACTCTAAACATTTTTTGTTCATTATGTATTCTTATGTTGCCTCTAAACGTATGTGCATGCTGCCTTGTGTTATGAGCCCCCCAGGCACCTTCACGCCGCTTTTCGCCTGGGGTTACATTCCAACTATTATGTTGGAAATCAACATTTTTTATTGAATGATTGTTGATGTCAGATCGTTAAGATAATCCGGGAAAGATAGCGCATTGTGTTGTCGTCTCCCTTACGTCCCTGTTTGTAAGCGCTCAATATGTTTTCAAGATAAACTCGGAGCATCTTTTCATCGGATAAGAGCAGTTTCGTGGCTTACTAACTGAACCACGTGATCAATCAATCAATCAATCAATCAATCAATCAATCAATCAATCAATCAATCAATCAATCAATCAATCAATCAATCAATCATCGCCGTGTTCTTTCGAGACGCTATTTTACATTCAGTGTTAAACATCAGTTCCTTGCATAAGCCGGCTTCAACTATGAAAAAAAAAAAAGAACAGAAGGCGATATAATCAAGCCTTGACAAAGAAGGCTAGAAGATGATGCTTGTGTTCTTGTTTTTTTTTATCTTTTGTCAACTCGCTGTCCTGTGAAAGGTACGCCACGCTTGCCGAACCGGTTAGCGTGAACCGATTATAGAAGCAACGCATTCTAGTGAAGAAATGATCCTTAGTGGTCGCTTCCAGAGGACGAGTCCGAATCTTTCGATTTCTCTTTGGTAAATGAATTCGGTAAGGCATTATTGCAAAAGTGAATTACGGCGATATCTCGAACTCTTGTCGAAACTCTCTAAAACACGAGATGGATGGAGAAGAGTGCATCGAGGGGCATCGCCTTCTTAATTCGCTGACCTTTGTTCACTTCCTTCAATTCTTTTTCTTCTTTTGTGCGTCGAATCAGGTGTGTGGATGGCTAGATTTTGATAGAGCCATCTGTCGCTGGCACTGCCTCAATGATGAGCGATCTTAAACGGCTTGCGGCAGAAGTAGCCTCGCTTGCGCCGTTTAACATTGAAAATCATCGCAGACATCGCCATTATTTGTAATAGAGCAAGCAAGTTCACTGGCCGCGCCGATGCTGTATACTTTCGTCGGATCCGCAGAAGAGAGACGGCGCTGAGACAGAGCCGGAAAAAAAACCAAAACAAGAGAGGCTCGTCGTTTGTAGCCACTTCAAACACCTGTCCGCTTTCCTGCGCTGCTATTTCGAACAACGGCAGCTGCGCAGCTATCGGTCCCTCGCTGTACACTCTTTATTTCCCATGAGTCCCCGGGGGTCGCCGATAACGAACAGCAGCTGGGGGATAACATGAGCTACCGAGCGTTTCGCTTGTATTGCGGGCAGATTTAACCAGCCGGACGTACTACATATCGTGCAGTTCACGGAATACATAGCAGTAGCGGTTGTTTCGACACCTTGCGGTGGTTAGTCCAACCACAAAGAAGAGGAATTTATCGAGTGTTACTTGTTTGTGTCAAACACACACACACACACACACACACACACACACACACACACACACACACACACACACACACACACACACACACACACACACACACACACACACACACACAGATATATATATATATATATATATATATATATATATATATATATATATATATATATATATATATATATATATATATCATCGCAACAGATGTCGAGGTCCAGGAAAGCATAGGGAACGTCATTTGTAGTCTTTAATCGTAGTGTTGTGATTATGAGATATAGGGATATGAATATGAATTGAAGAAGTCACAGTTTCGCCGCAAGGGCGAATCAATGAATGCGATAGCAACATATTGGAATGGTATACGAACTGAGGCTAGCAATGAACTCCATTAGGATCCGATCTTAGGACAAAACGCTGACATGAGGGAATACGGCCGCTCCAGGGAGTGAAGCGGTTTTCCTCGCTGTCTCTCGTCTTCTCGAGAAGTAAGCGGTGAGGGCACAGCACGTACAAGGCTAGGAGCCGTCTACTGATCTCTGTAGAGATGCGACCGCGCCGTTTTTATCGAAGTTCGCATTTTCTGCCCGAGCGACGCGGAGGCGCTTAAGCTTATGTATGCCAAGAAAGGAAGATGTGACATGGGGCTTCCGGTATGCAGGTAAATTGTCATCACTTCGTGGGTACTCGAGACCTGCACTTCCGGGGCTGTGACGTCGTCCGTGTGGACTGAATAATGTAGAGCTCTCAGTGGCACTGAGTAGTCAACGTACGGTAAATAATGAGCTGACGTAGCTGCACGTCTGTCCGACAGTTAAGGGCCGGTCTTCCGGTGCCACATATGTGTAGATGAGGGAACATATGCTTATTTCTCCACGATACAAGCACAGCACAGCACAGCGCTTGTATTCTTGGAGAAAGGCTCCTACTCATCGGCAGCTTGAGTAGTTTCAATGCACAGATGTGCCCGCACTTCCTAAGTCTGTGAAGACTGAGGCGTTTCGCATTTTCTTCTAGACAGCTACCAAGCTCAGAAAATATTATGGAGGTGCATTAAAACAAGGTGAACTGAACAGTGCATTAGTTTCTTTATTTGTTTTAGTTTGCTTCATTTTTTTTCTTTATTTGCTCATCTTTGTTTTTAAGCAACCTTTTTCTTTTTGCGCTGAATAACTTACATAACTTATAGAAATAGAGCACCCGATGGGATATAAACCTCAACGTCTCCACAACGAGTCAGTTAGAATAGAACAACAACAAAATGAAAAAGGGGTGACACCAAACATAGCGCTATGCTTAAAACCATAGTGCAACATCATCCCGCGCAGCGTTTTCATGTCGGAACCGGTGAGGTACCTTCGATTTTGCATTGTATATGCGTTCTGCACCGCTTTAACGGCACGGAACAGCACAGCTTTGGGCATATAGCTGCGACAGCTGCGACGACGGGGTGACAATACTGGCCGATTCATCGCGCGAACTGAACCTGGGCGCCGGCCTTGAGCCACTGAGAGAGCTCGTGGATAGAGCTATGCGTCATTTCGCCTTGCACAGGGCGCAGAGAGACAGAGCACACACACACACACGTGAGGTTAGAACAACGAGTAAAAGTTCTGCTGCAGTGCTGCAGCATGAAAACAGACGTTCGAGTTGGGGAGGAGGGAGCCGACTTTGTTTTCTGTTTGGATTTCTCCATCCACCGCCACATGTTCTCCGAGTGGGCGGGGCGTGGCGACGTCACGCGACACGTAAGCGCCCCCCACGTGACCAGCGGACGCACGACACACACCTCTCCGCATACTGCTGTCGTCGGTGACGCTGCGCGATGAGTCGGAGTTCGGCGATAGCGTGCGTGCGTTCGACGGCACTTCGCCGTCGTGACTGACGTCAGCACGACGCTGTGTATTCTGGTGTTCGCGAAAAATGTGGAACGTCGCGAGTGGTTTTGTTCGTTAGTGTGGAAGACACTATAGAGGAACGTTGACTCGTCGAAACTGAAACATTCGAGTGGGCATGTTGGATACCAACGTCTGTTGTGATACACTGCAGTGGTGGCCGCCGGCAGTGACCTTACCGGGCCAAGCTTCGTAAACGTGCCCACAAGCCGATTCGTACGTACGGTGCCACCTCTTCCCCACCTTCTACGCACCTCCTAATTTGGATATGCCACTGTATATCCTGTTACAACGACGTGTACGTTCAACGTTCATATTTGCAAGATGGTTACTACATTGTTATTCTTAAGAGCGTATGTTCACAAAATCGTCGATTTGGAGTATTCTCGGGCGACATCGTGTAAGCTGTGGCAGCTTATCAGTGGCTAGATTGTGGCGTGCTTGGCTCGAAGGCGTGGGATGCGATTCTCGTCCGCGGCGACCGCTTTTCGATGAGGGCGATATCCTAAAGCATCGGTGTACTTAGATTTAGGTGCACGTTAAAGAACCACAGCTGGTCAGAATGAATACGGTAGCCCCCCGGTAACGCGCACCTTATAATCATATCGTCATTGTGGCACTTAAAACACCAGAATTTGATTTTTATTTACCGACTTACGCTCCTTCTGCTTTGTTTTGATAAAAATACGGCAAATGCCATGTGAGGCCTGGCCTAAAAGAATAAATAATTGAAAGACTGCGCCGCGACGGTATGTGTGCTCTCTTGAAACGAGTGTTTTTGAACTTGTAGGACTGTATATATGTATATATGCATATAATTTTTGTTTCTTATTTTTTGTCTTAACAACTATGTGGAAAGGGGTGGCCGTCACCAAATAATGGTGACAACTACTCCTTCATTTATATTCTATTTCAATAAAAATAATTTCGAATGACAGTTGATAACCCCAGAGCGAGGGACACGAAATAATAATTTGATACGTGTCATCGGCCTTATATTATGCATCAGATTAGAATGTACGATATAGCCCAGAATCGCGAGAAGTGCAGGCTCTCGCTTTCCAAATGGGAAAGCCGATAACTAACGCCCCATCGATGTAGCAGAATAAGTGATAACGGAACCTCAGCCAATGGAAGAAGATAACCATGCGGACTTATGAGGAAATTTGTGCTTATTGATCGGGTTGACGTAAGATAATGTGGTGTATATTTCGGACAGGCCTTTTCCTCCAGCCGTATGCTGTATTAGGGAGCTAGTAAAGTCTGAAGGAGGTTTAGCAAGTCATTTAACTGGTTACAATTATAAAACATATACAAAGTTTGAATCACATAACTTATTATCCGATTGGCATCTGATTATGCTGCAATATCGAATACGATGACTATATACTTACTTAATTACAAAAGAAACAGCTATGATACATTAACTATTTGAAGTCAAGTGTCAAATATTACAGGTTAAGGAAATATACAAGCGTTAATTCATTTAGGTGCCTTACAAATATTTTAGTTTTGCAAATATTTACGTTAGAGGCCGTTATAGCTGCCTTTATGCGCTTGCGACTCACTTCGTTAACGAGAATGTGGTTTTCGTTGCCGATTTCGAGACAGCGGGGCTCTTGCCGTGACGTCACTGTCTGACGTCACAAGCGGGAAAAGGCGTTAAGGCCAGCTTCCGATATATGCAGTCTCCGAAAGCAGTGACATTTCGAATGAACGCCTTCTTTCCGTCCTTTCCACCTGCACGGTGCTCGCGCATTCTTCTGAGAACCGACGTCGTCAAGGCAGCTGCGTGTGCTTGTACAATGCGTGTCTGTGACGATTCGCCGGTGTCCATCGATACAGTGTAGGTTCGTTCGTCATCTTTACGCTGCTGTCTGGTAACGTGGGTACTTACGTCAACCTTGGTAGAACGAAAAAAAAAAGACACTCGCAAACTGACAACTGATGCAGCAGTCCGTGTTAATAATAACATCTGGGGTTTAACGTCTCAAAACCACGATATGATTGAGAGACGCCGTAGTGGAGGGCTCCGGAAATTTCGACCACCTGGGGATCTTTAACGTGCACCTAAATCTAGGTACACGGGCCTCAAACACTGGAGAGTTTTAGCAACTTACGGAAATACGGTACGCAAATACGGTAAGGACGTACGGTAGCATTCCTCCTTTCCCGCTGGTTGTGGTTTGGCCGCTCAACGACCGGGAAAGGAGGAGCGGTACCGTACTGCCTTACCGTATTTCCGTAACTTGCTAAAAGACTCTATTTTCGCCTCCATCGAAAATGCAGCCGCCGCGGCCGGGATTCGATCCCGCGACCTTCGGGTCAGCAGCCGAGCGCCATAACCACTAGACCACCGTGGCGGGGCAGCAGTCCGTGTTCTCACGTCTTTCAGAAGTACTAGGGTACGCACACTTGCGCGAAATAATAACACCGATGACTTAGCCAAGGGTGGAGGAGGAGGGTTTAGGGGGAGTTCAAATCACCCGAATTTTTTAGTTTTCGTATGTATGTATGTATGTATGTATGTATGTATGTATGTATGTATGTATGTATGTATGTATGTATGTATGTATGTATTATGTATGTATGTATGTATGTATGTATTATGTATGTATGTATGTATGTATGTACACCCGCACAAATACAAACATACACACGAACATTCAGAACGAGTAATTGAAAGCCCCCTCCCCACCCCCCTCGAAAAGACTCTGGCTACACCTCTGATTCATACTATGCTATCGAAGAGTCTCAGAAAATGCCGAAGGAAGTCCGCCGTTCTGGTCTGTAGTTATGGTGTTCGACAGCTGATACGTAGGTCGCGGGATCGAACCCTGGTCGCGGCGGCCGCATTTCGGTGGAGGCGAAATGCTGGAAGCCCGTGTGCTTAGATTTAGATGCACGTCAAAGAACCCCAGGTGGTAGGAATTTCTGGAGCCCTCCTCTACGGCGTTCCTCATAATCATATTGTGGTTTTGGCGCTTAAAAACCCAGATATTGTCATCATTGCTTCTTTCCTTTCGCAAGAAATGTACGGCGTCGGCAAATAAATACTTACGCGAAAAATAAAAAAAAAAGAAAGGAAGGACGTTTTTGGCGTATGCCTCAAACAGGCGGCCAATACCGTTGGGACATGTGTCGGACGCGAAGCCGTGACCTACATTTTCAACGCGACACGAAAGCATAGCTTCCCGTGTGGCCCCTAGGCACTGCGTGTACCGCGTGCCACGGTCACCGACAGTCTTGACAACCTGTCCTGCAAGCCATCTGCTGCGCTCTTTGTTGAAACGGCCGTTAACTTTTCCATTTTTGAAACGGATTAAGAGTAGTTCGCTGCTTCTATAAATAGCAAGATCTCGATGTATGCACACACAAGGTTCAAATTCATCAAAACGAACTGGATGGTATAGATAAAATAATGTCGTTCATGTGTAACAGCTGCTTAGTCTGTAGTCTCGAATAGTACGTATTATCTTGTGCAGGTGACAGTGCGTATGTATGTATGTATGTAGTATGTATGTATGTATGTATGTATGTATGTATGTATGTATGTATGTATGTATGTATATGTATGTATGTATGTATCAGTGCTGGGCAGTATCGAAGATACATGTATCTTAGATACTATCTTAGATACTCTGTGGGTATCTTGTATCTGTATCGCGATACGCCTCGCAAAACGAGTATCTGTATCTGTATTTCCGATACATTCAGCAATGTATCGTGTATCTTAAGATACAAGATACTGCTATAAAAGCACCACCCCGCTAAACAATAAACGTCGACCGGAATTCCGGTTCTCCAGCTGATATTGCTGCCACTACGTCACCTGAATAAAACTAACGACAGTTACATTCTTGTATATTTCCGCCAGAGCGCTCCAGCGAGCACAGATGATGAGGTTTAGGCGTCCCTATTGGTGGAGCAGAGTCACGTGATGGCGCTCGAGCCATCTCGACAAAAACAAGTGTGCGAACGTCTACGCGCAGCCTACCCTTTTTTTTTTCCTAGATGTTTTCTTTCTGTTTAGTTGTGTTGATTCATGACACTTGTTCATAGCCACTGCACTCTGCTGCATACTCCAATGCGTGCGGCGTCTTTCGCACAAATTCTGATGCCGATATACTGTCGCTATCAAAGTTTGTCTAGCGTGGTGCTTCGTTGCAAAGTCTCAAGAATGCAAGAATGGGGCTGCTTTGCGTCTCGCGGCTTTCACACATCAGCGATATGAAAGATCTCGAGGAGGTAAGCTTGACTTGCATAAGTAGGATGAGATTGACATACATGCAAAGGATATTCTAACGACCGTCCCTCTATCGGTGCCGACGTTAGATGCAATAGAACGAGCATTTACGTAACAGGGAATATTTTGACGTACTGTGTCTTTGTTCTTCCTGTTAAATTGTTAGAGAAGTTCTTTTAATGATAATTTGATTGTTAGCACAAGTGCTTTCTTTACTGTCGTCCGTTTGCATCCCATACATTACCCAGTCCTCTGCATACCTTTAACAGTGAAGCTGTTTAGCAAACCCTCCCTTCTCCGACGAACCAAAAGACTATCATCATCATAAACGGGTATGTGCCACAGAAATGGGGTCAGTTCTCCTACTCACCACTGGTTCCCTAAAAATGAAGAAGGCAACAGTTAGCCGAACAAATGGCTGCGAAGCGACGGCAGCGAGCCGAAGACCCCGAGTACGTACAACGAGAGAATACTAGGTAACGGAAAAGGCAACGGCGGCTTCTAGAAGACCCCGAAGCGATGGAAGGCCTACGCCAACGACGATGGAAGGCGCCCGATGCCGTCCGGCTCGTCTATATACTCGAAAGACGAAGACTGGTCCTAGCCATAAGCTGATCGGTCTCATGCGCCGTAACTGCAAAGTTCATCCCCGCTACAGCCAAGTTCAAGTAACAGTTCAAGCCAAGTTAAAGCAAAAGTTCAGCAACGTTACAGCCAAGTTCAAGCCAAGTTCAGCCTCGCCAGAGCCAAGTTCGAGTCAAGTTCAAGCCTCGCTACAGCTAAGTTTAACCTCGCTACTGCCATGTTCTGCCTATAGATGCAGAATAAATATGCATGAGACCGATCAGCTTCGCTGCGTATCGAGCTTTGCGCCGCATAGTGCACGTTTTGCGCCATCTTTTTCTCCCGTCTGTTTATTGTTATATGTCTTTTGTAAAAACCGTTCTTTGCTTTATTCTTATTTTTCAATTGTCTGCCAACGTAGTTTTTTTCATATTTCGCAGGATTTCTTTAAAAGTCCGAAAATATCCACCACGCAGCATGTACGCTGTCAAAAAAAAAAAAAAAAAATGGATCGGTCGTTTTCAAATGCGCTCTACGATGTGTCGAAGCACAGTTGGCCCAAAAGTAGATATTAAAAATGTCGCATAATTGACCTTATTTAATTAACCAGTTAAGCTTATGACAAAACATGCCATAAGGAACACCACGTGACGGTACACCAAATACCTTTGGTTTCATTCAGCGGCAGTTAACCACTTGTTTTTTTCATTATTTGGTTCAACTTACGTGAAACACCCTGTATACTTATTCACTTTGATTGTTTAGTAGGGAACCACCTTGCTATTTGACTTAAATGTATTGATTTTCTTTTGTTTAGGTCACCTTAAAATATTCTTAGTGTTACAGATCTGCAGGTAAGCAGAGCGAGTAGTGGCAATAGTGTGAATAGCTGTGATAACCTGTGGCGCTTTGTGCCTCTAGAACACGTCTGAGACGTTTCCTGGCAGCTCAGGTTCTCTCGAAGAAGAAATGCTAAAGATTGCATGTTAGTGAATATGTGTCAGCGAACGCTTTACGCCATCAGATAAGTAAAATGTGAAAAATCACTGCAGTTTTATGTCCTTAATCAATTGTGCAATTATATAGTTCATCGTCTTCGCACGATGCGTCACAAACAATATCGCTACAGGCGTTGTTGCTGCTCTACACCTGTTGGCGGATGCGGCATTACAACAGCAAAAATACGCTTGCGAACAAGGTAAGACTGCACAGCGGTGTTTACGCCATCGTGCGGAAGTATCTTAATAAGGTTCTTGCAAGTAGATGGCAACCGGCTAGCAGGTCGACAAGTAGAGCCCCGACAACCATAAGTTGCAGAAGTGTGAAGCAAAAACCACTAATAGCGCAGCGGTTAAAGAGCTGTCATGTTAAGCAGCCAAACAAACAAATAAGTTGTTTAGGAATGAAACTAATATACCTTGAGCAAGAAAGTTAGTATCTTGTGATACAATAAGGTATTTTATAAAAATTAAGCAAAGTTGGTTGCAGTTAAAAAATTTTCATGTAAACACATTTTTACATAGGCCTTTCATAGGCCTTTGCTGCTTCATAATTAGATCTATAATAGAAAATTTGCAAGTGTATCGAAGTATCTTAAGATACAATTGGGAAGTATCGTATCGGATACAATTATTCCGCAAGTATCTTGTATCTGTATCTCAAATACTTCTTGCCTAAGCATCTTGTATCGTATCGCGATACAATTTCAAAGTATCTTTGCCCAGCCCTGGTATGTATGTATGTATGTATGTATGTATGTATGTATGTATGTATGTATGTATGTATGTATGTATGTATGTATGTATGTATGTATGTATGTATGTATGTATGTATGTATGTATGTATGTATGTATGTATGTATGTATGTGGACCCGCCGCGGTGGTATATCGGTTATGGTGCTCGACTGCTGACCCGAAGGTAACGGGATTGACTTCCGACGGGACGGCCACGTTTCGACGGAGGCGAAATGCTAGAGGCCCGCGTACTTAGATTTGGGTGCATGTTAAAGAACCCCAGGTGGTCAAAATTTCCGGAGCCCTCCACTACGGTGTCCCTCATAATCATATCGTGGTTTTGGGACGTAAAACCCCAACAATTCTTATTTTTATGTATGTTATGACTCATTCAGTCAGATGCAGCATACCAAAAAAAAAAAAAAAAAACAAAACCAGAACCGCGCCCATTACAATTCATGCTGCCCTATTTAAAAAGTAAACGCCTAAGCCAATAAAACGATTGTCTCTTTCATCTTTCCATCCACAGTTGAATGACAACCAGGCTGAAGGACGGGAGGCGACAGTCAGACTCCGAGGGCCGAGGGCTTTGCGTGGGGGCGTGTTCGATTTCAGCCGGTCACTGGATAATAAGATAAGCTCCTCAAGAGATGGATTTATCCTGACCCCCGCCGGGACCTACTGAAGGGGAAAAGGAGATCCTCAGAAGTTAACGCCCTGGCGTCGAAAGCCGGAACGGCCAAGCCGCTGTCCGCGGAAAGCGTGCCGCCGCCGTTGCCGAACAACTCCACAGCCGGAACCAGAACCGGAACCGGATCTGCAAGCGACCCAATGGCCACGCTGCAGCTGGAACAGCTGTTTCGCGCGTGCGACACCCGCGGTACGGGATACCTGGACCGTGAAGAGCTCCGCAAGCTTTGCCACCGGTTCAGCATCAGTAGTCAGGACGCCGACGCCATATTCGAAGACCTGGACCACGATGAAGACGGTCGCATAGACTTCCACGACTTCGAGAAAGGATTTCGCGACTTCCTCACGCAGCTCCCGGGAGGCGACACGCCGCCGGAACCGGAGTCGGCGGACGCTGCCGCCGCCGGCGGCGGCAACGCCTCCGCAGCCAACGCGAGTGCTCCGAGACCATCGGAACTGCAGAAGGCGTTGCGCAGGGCCTCCACCATCGAGTATCGCAGGGACTCCGTGATCAACGGCGGCGACGACATTGCCAAGCTGTGGAACACGCAGCGAGCCTGGGGCAACCTGACCACCGAGCTTGCCAAGTCTGGGAACGTCATCGAGTGAGTGTTGTTGCGGCCATTTATGATTCTCGTGCGCGTTTCTCCAGGGGGGGCTCTCTTGTACGCGTTCTGTGACAGGTCGGAACGAAACGTCACGAGAGGACGAGAGGGAGCAAATGGCCAGTATAGTCGAGCTGAGGGAATTCAGAAACGTTTTCAACGCACGAATAATAAAAAAATCACAGCATATCCACGGAGTGAATGATGATGAGTGGGCGACGCTGCGGAGGTTCATCGGTAAACCGTGAATCTTCCGTGAATTCTGCCCAGTACATCATCACCGACGTGAGATCGGGCGCGTTTATACTAAAGGTTCGATGAGTTATGAGGACTTGCAGCTCACTTTCATTTTACATGTACGCTGTGAATTTTCATTGTTTAGAAAACCATTGCTTTAGAAAACAACTGGCGTCTTTCGTTAAGCAGCTGGCGTCTTTCCGTTTTGCTTTAGAAAAATCTGGCGTCTTTCGTTGGTTTATTTCATCAATCAACGGTGTTTTGAACAAAATTTTTATTGTTTAATCACGCACAGGAGAAATCTCACCAGGCACTACCTTGGAGCTAAAGAATGGCTGCTAATGGGAATGAGAGACAGAAGAAGTCGGCTTTTAGCTAACGCTGCGAATTTTTTATTGTTCAACAACGCACAGGAAAAATCTCCCACCGGCACCACCTTGGAGGTCAAAGCGTAATACTGGTTACGCACTACGACTACGACTACGATGGACGAACGGGTGCCGCCTTAAGGAGCTTCGCCCCTAAAATAATAATAATAATATCTTGGGTTTAACGTCCCAAAACCACGATATGATTATGAGAGACGCCGTAGTGGAGGGCTCCGGAAATTTCGACCACTTGGGGTTCTTTAACGTGCGCCTAAATCTAAGTACACGGGCCTCAGACATGTTCGCCTCCATCGAAAATGCAGCCGCCGCGGCCGGGATTCGATCCCGCGACCTGCGGGTCAGCAGTCGAGCGCCATAACCACTAGACCACCGCGGCGGGGCTACGCATGAAAAAATATGGAATTACTGTAGCTGAACATCAATATTGCTAGGCACTGTTTTTCAAAGCTCAAAATTGAAGAGCGGGATGACTTTAACAATATACTTGTGTTAATGTCCTGAGTGGACGCTATAGGTACGTGTTGCCACAATTCGACGAGTCGTGCGGTAGCGGGGTCTGGTTGCGATTTCCGCGAACTATGGGCGCGGGATTGGAGTAAGCCAGGCACAAAGCAGGCTAATCCGATTCGCCGGGCCCAGCGCTTACGTTTCTATCCAATTCATGTCGTCCGGAGACCGTTCTGTATCCGTTCTATCGGACGGAACGGTGCCTCCGACCGTTCTGTGCCCATTCTTTGCCAAAATGATTCACAGCACTGCCGTTTCCGGTTGCTATTCTCACGTCTGACTGTCAGACCAGCCTCCACCAATTCCGTGCGGCTCCCTCTCGTGACGTTTCGTTCCGTTCTGTCGCAGAACGCGTAAAAATAGCTGCGCCCCCCTCCTTCCCCTCCCCAGAACGCTGGACATGTGACAGGGATTCATATTCTATTCAATGTTCAACCACTGTATGCTTGGGAAGATTTATAGAACGGCGGTTTTTCCAAGAGGCCCTTGGCGCAAACACGTTACGACAGAACAATGGTGCATGCTACTTGGACACTGCTCGCTGTTGTTAGCGGGAGTGTAACGGCCTGTCAGCAGAATTGCAAAAGGCCACAGGTTTCGTCTGCGGAGTGCGCTGACACCCGTGCAATGAGTCTACAGGGTGACTGGCGTTACTTTGCCAGCAAGACGGAAGTCCCAGTCTCGATTGCAGAGGAGCAGCGGCAGGCGTGTCGTAATTGCGCAGATACTTCTAATTATATATAGGTGACGAGCGCGGCAACGTTTACACCGACTTTGCGCCACGTGAGTACACAGCCGCTTGGGGATCTGTTTACCGCAGCGTTTGTGATAGCAGGAAAAAAAAAAAGTCACCGCCTAATCATATGACTATGCTTGCAAATATCACGTGGGGAGCAGGGACGTAGCCAGAATTTTTTTTTAAGGATGGGAAGGAGGGGGGGTGACTGAATTATCCTTTATGTATGTTCGCACGTGCGTCTGTATATATGAGTGATTATATATACACATGCAAAATTGAAAAATTTAGGGGGGGGGGGGGGCGGTGAGCCCTCTCTTCCTGGCTACGTCAATGTTGGGGAGGGAGTGTGAAGTGTTAATTAGTTTGTCGTGTTACTTTTCTCATACGCCCGAAGTGAAAGCAGCTCGCACCACATGTTCCTCACGTCCGCTACTCGAGAAGCATTTTGAAACGTGATTAGTTGTGAATTCTAAGGCGAAAAGAATGCGAAAGAAACATGGAATAGAAACATGGATTCCTCTTGGATAGTTCTGGATGTTGCTGCTGACATACGTGTGTCATTTGATATTGCCACAAAACCATCACGGACAAAAAAGGACGCTCCAGGAAGGCAGTGATACATGGACTGGTAGAGAACTTTTCCGGAGGCGGGAGGGTGAGGGGGTCAGCTTATGGGAGATCTGATGCCTAAAGCTTAGTATGAGGTGTCAACACCCATCATATTATGCATCAGGTGGTGGTGCTGGGGGGGATGGGGTCAGGACATCAAGATTCTCCCCTGGATCCGCCCGTGCCAATGAAGACGACAATATAGATGAGATGCAACGCTTAATCGGAGAAGAAACAATGATTAGATTATGAGCAACAAGTCATACCTGACACGGTAATACCTGCTACGTAGTTTTCGATTTTGATGGCTGCACGACGTTCTAGATTTCAGAAACAAAATAATGAGGGCTTTTCGTGCTCCCCTTTGCAGAACACGTGTTCTCTTTGGTTTCGCTCCCAAGTTAGCTTCACGTGAGCAAGCCGAGTGCGTTTTAGAACATTATTGATGAACATCGCCTGGCAGCCGGGAATCGGGAAACAGAGCACTGGGTTTGTTTGGAGGGAAACATAGAGGGTGCTGGTTGAATGGAATTTGCTGCAAAAACCGCCTGTTTCTCGCTGAAACCGGCTAAAACCCCGGCTGCTTCTCGTCTCATGGCAAACGAAACGATAGCGAAAGAACGCCAGGGTTCAACAATTAGCATGGACACATACGCATTTCTACACGCGAATTCAAGAGAGCACGGGAAACGCAGGGAAGCGACTTTCACGGATAAATATTGCCGCAAACACGTAGGATTGCTGCGCAATGCAGCCTCAGTCGACGTTTCTGAAATACTTAGATGTGAGCGACAACTTCTTTAAAGAAAGAAACATCGATCTTTCTTACGCCGAAACACACCCATTGTCTATCACTACGCGACAGTTGAAGAATTTTCTATCCTAACCTTGAGTAGCGGGCCTCGACGACCGTGATGCAACAGGAGTTCAAATTCTCAACCGATGACTGTCGCTGGTTTCACATATCCTTGAATCCTATCCTTGAATATGCCTGTCCAGTATGGGATCCTCATGGTCAAACTCTAATCTATAAACTTGAACGCATACAAAACCGCGCTGCACGCTTTGTCAGCGACAATTATAACTTTAACTCCAGTGTTACCTGTATTAAAGGCAACTTAGGATGGAAACTTCTTGAGCAGCGCAGAAAATTCTTGCGATTAAAGTTTTTCCATTCGATCTTTTGTAATGAAATTCGCATCAACAAGAGCTTATACATGATGAGACCATACTACGTGTCACATAGAAATGATCATTCAAAAAAAATCCGCGAGATCAGCTGTCGTACCGGTGTCTTCGCTAACTCTTTTTTTCCTTTCACTACTCGTGAATGGAATAAGTTGGATGCGTGTGTTGTTGATCTCCCAGCCGATGCTTTTTGTTCATCACTACAAGATGTGTGCTTTTCGTGAATACGCAGGCATTTCTGCGCAAATGTGTGCCATTTTTTACTGTAAAACTGTGTTTTTCCTTTCTAACCCCCCTACAATAATGCCCACTTGGGCGATGTAGGTTTCACTAATAAATAAATAAATAAATAAATAAATAAATAAATAAATAGATAAATAAATAAATAAATAAATAAATAAATAAATAAATAAATAAATAAATAAATAAATAAATAAATGAGCGCGCTTATAGCAAGCATCTCCTTTTTTTTTAAAGCGTGCTTTGCGTGCAAGCTACGAACTTTGGTTCCCTGACAGAAATGGCGCAGTATGGGCAAAATTGTTTGTTGTCTCTTAAGGTGCCATTTGCTAAATCAGTCTACGAGTATTACCACATTGTAAGTTTAGAGAAGTCACGCACTTTAAAAGAGTGTCAGCTGCTTCTTGGCTGGCTTTGTGTCTGACATTCACATCCCTCTTGAGGTTCCACACGCGTGCTGTGGTTCCACTCTCTTTGTTGGTGCGAATTCACTATCGAACGCGTTCGTCTAAAGACCTAGCTGTACACTTCAGGGCGACCTACGCAGGTGTCGCAACAGGCTCCACGCAAGGCGCGAGATGAAGATAACAGTGCGAATGGCTTTCTCTAGCATCGAATGATTGCCTTTTTCATCAGTGTGCATTGTTTTCCCACACAACAATAAAGAAAAGAAAACTTAACAGTTAGGAGCAGTGGGTTGAGCGATGTTGCTGAAAGACAGCAACATCGATCCAGCCATTGCTGTAATGCATTTAATTGTAGCACTGTAGAAAGACTTGGAAATGAAATCTGCCTACACGATTGCGGTCGGCATTCCACTCGCAATCATCTGTCATGAAACGGAACGTGATCGTGACTTAGCAAATGTTCCCGCGTTCTCTGACGCAGAATGACTCATCGTCGCCTAATTTGCTTGTCTAAATTCTTGTCACATACGCAAATGGCAAATTCGCGAAACCTCTTTTGTATGGCACCTAGTCACTCAAATTCACAGCAATAATAGTTACTGGAACGCACAGGGAACAGAGTGCTCGTGAGCCTAGCTCAACCGTAGTTTAGACGCTTGCTGTATTTTGATAGCCTTAATAGCGGCGAAGGAACTCTATGTACAATATGGCCGTACGACATTCTACGTTCTAACAGTTTTGTGTAGCGTAGTTGCGGAGTAGAGAAAGTGAGCAGCTGGAAGAAATTTTTAATTGCCTTTGACATTATTCGTGTAGATGATAACGGTCGGTAAATGTATCGCCCGCATAGCGGCGGATATTGTGGCGGATATGTGCATGTGTCGAAGTTTTATGTAATATGGGCACACGTCGACGAGCTCTAAACGCGGACAGAAACGTAACGTTAGATAAAACAGTGCTACAAAACATTTCTGCGTAACAGTGGCAATACATTACATGTCATATACGTTCAGTACGTTGTATATCCATTAATTTTAAAGTATGTCTATATTAGCCGTGTCTCGTTTCTAGAAAATGAGGAAGTGTATGAGTTTTCTAAAAAGTTTTTGTATCATTTGTTCACTCACCTTTTCATTCACGTGCTTTTGTTTCTGGTATTTTCGCGAATACTATATACATGTATAGAGATCATATCAGGAATATGCTTTGGTAGAACGATATACTTCACGATGAGGGAAATGCTTTCAGTAATGCCGTACAAAAGCACGTTGTTTCGGCATGTCTGTTAAAACCACGCACGACTGTTGGAGATATGAAGATCCTGGAATTATCGTCTGTAAACTTTGCTTCTTATGGAGAGTGCTCAGGAGTCGTGCTTTTTCACTAGGAAACAAGTAAGTTGAGTAATCTCATTCGCGTGTCTTTAGAACAGAAGCACATTACCTGGCTTAGATAAGACGTCCCGTTATGATATAGTCGATTCGTATGACAGTGGTGCCTTTATTGTCTTTAGCAGAGAAGAAATCATACACAAGAAAAGTGCGGAGAAGAATAGCCGGCTGTGTGGACAGCGAAGCATGGGAAGAGGAAAGAACATAGAAAAAAAAAACGAAACCAAGTTAAGAAACAGGTGCACATGCGCAGCTGTCTTTGAGCCACACGTGGACAGGAAAACGAGCTTTGTTGTTTCTTCGTGCTGTTGCATGCTGAGTCCCCGCTGTGTGGAACGTTTCCAGAGACGCTTGTATCGGTAACGTTGCCGTCTCGCACTAACCCGGCAGTGCGCATCGCTTTCGAATGGCTGGTTGACACATTTCGTGCACACAATTATAGCTGTTCGCTCAAGGAGGGCAGACGTTAAACGACAACGCGATAGTGTCAGAGATGGAGCGTAAGAAATGCAGGAATTTCATTGATGGATTTCACACAGGGATTCAGTGCAGTTTAATATAACGTCACGTACGACATTTTGTGAGTGCAAAATAAGAAGCAAAGAAATTTTAAGAACGAGAAAACTTCTTTTCTCCTTAAGATTTGTTACTTTTCTTTGCGCTCTGAAAATGTCGCATGCAATTCACCACCAACTCGCTTAACACCAAGTCTTATTTAACAGAACGTGTTGCCTGAGCTGGTTGGCTCTTACTTGAAGAGTTGGGAAGTGTGCCCCTTAGGACAAGACGGTGGAGAAGACCGTCCTGTTCTCTTCACCTACTTAGGACTGGACGATGAAGAAGTATGTCCTGTCTCCTTCACCAACTTAGGACATAACAGTGAAAAAGGTCATCCTGTCCTCTTCACCAACTTAGGACAGGATGATGAAGAAGCCCGTCCTGTTCTCATCACCAGCTTAGGACAGGACAGTGAAGTAGGCCATCCTGTCCTCTTCACCAACTTAGGACAGGATAATGAAGAAGCCCGTCCTGTTCTCTTCACCAACTTAGGACAGGACAGTGAAGGAGGCCATTCTGTCCTCTTCACCAACTTAGGACAGGACGATGAAGAAGCCCGTCTTGTTCTCTTCACCAACTTAGGACAGGGCAGTGAAGGAGGCCATCCTGTCCTCTTCACCAAGTTAGGACAGGATGATGAAGAAGCCCGTCCTGTTCTCTTCACCAACTTATCACAGGACGATGAAGAAGACTGTCCTGTGGTCCACGCCAACTTAGGACAGGATGATGAAGAAGACCGCCCTGTTCTCTTCACGAACTTATCACAGGACGATGAAGAAGACTGTTCTGTTCTCTACACCAACATAGGACAGGAGCATGAAGAAGACCGTCCTGTCCTCTTCACCGACTTAGGATAAGACGGTGAAGAAGGCTATCCTGTCCTCTTCACCAACTTAGGACAGGATGATGAGGAAGCCTGTCCTGTCCTCTTCACCAACTTATCACAGGATGATGAAGAAGACTGTTCTGTTCTCTACACCAACTTAGGACAGGATGATGAAGAAGACCGTCCTGTTCTCTTCACCAACTTATCACAGGACGATGAAGAAGACTGTTCTGTTCTCTACACCAACTTAGGACAGGAGGATGAAGAAGACCGTCCTGTCCTCTTCACCGACTTAGGATAAGACGGTGAAGAAGGCCATCCTGTCCTCTTCACCAACTTAGGACAGGATGATGTGGAAGCCCGTCCTGTCCTCTTCACCAACTTATCACAGGATGATGAAGAAGACTGTTCTGTTCTCTACACCAACTTAGGACAGGAGGATGAAGAAGACCGTCCTGTCCTCTTCACCAACTTATCACAGGATGTTGAAGAAGACTGTTCTGTTCTCTACACCAACTTAGGACAGGAGGATGAAGAAGACCGTCCTGTCCTCTTCACCGACTTAGGATAGGACGGTGAAGAAGACCATCGGACATATCGGACGTATACCTTCACCACGCACTTTACCGTACCTAGCGATTGTCCAACCTTTTACACCGTGCCATACATAGATACTGTCGAACTGCCGACCATATGCATTTTTCATAGACCGCACAACTCACAGATATATATACCGTACGCCTTTGTGCAAGTAGATGTGTGCAAGGAGGTGACTCAGGGGCGAAGTTGCATCACATAACGGGTGTGCTATGATGAGCGCAACTGCTTTGTATCCTGCAGGCTTTCCGTCCTCATATAGGATTGCAGTAACGCAAGAATATCCTTCTTTTTCTTCTTGTTCAAGTACCTCTTTCGCGAGCAACTATGTGCGTACATTCACCGAGGTGCCCTTTAGCCTCTTTCCATGGTACATTCGGCTTTCCTCGAGCAACTATTTGTTAAGTTCTCGCGATCCTTTCGAGCAGCTGGCGGATGGTTTCGCAAGGACCACTTCTTGTTTTGTTCATTCCTTTTTAGAGCGCTACGCAGGGCCAGAACATCGCACCCAATGAGTGAATGGCTTTTTGTGTTTCTGACAATAGGGTAGGAAAATTGACTCTACGATCGTCTTGGTACCATTGAAGTTATAGTCGGCGCGTGAAATACTTTAACCTTCGTGCTTGTGACCTTACTTTTGAGCCGAAAGCCTTATATGATTCGCGAGTTGAAAATTCCGGCGTAGTTGACGTCTACACGAATTGTAAAAAAAAAAAAATCAACTAATAAAAGTTCGGCTCTAGGCGCGCGAGCTGCGTGCTAAATTCGTGTTTGCGAAAGCGTGAAGACGAGTCCGTAAAGAATAAGCGCCAGGAGGTCTTCAAGAAAAAAAAAAAAAAAAGAGTTGAATTTCGAAATTCTTCTGTGAACCTGCATTTGTGTATTAATGGGTTCCAGAACTTGCCATATTCGTTTAAAGTGTCATCGTAACTCGTAGAACAAGTGCTGATGTCAGTAGAGCACTTTGAAATGAATGCCAATCAATACGCTTTAACGATGAATAATAGCTTTCGCCTTAAAGGGGTACTGACACAAAAATTTTGGCCCCGCGTTTTTTTTTTTTTTCTGCGATGTGTTGCTGGGGCCCTGTTAGTCAAAACACGGCGCATCGTTTGCTGCAGTGTGCAACGGATAATTAATTACAGGCTCCTCATTACCGACCAGTGTCAGTTTCGGTTTCAAAAATGACAAGCCTCCGGGTGCAACTATCACCATCTAGCGGGTGCAGCGTTCGACACGTCAGCACACAGAACTGTGACGCACTTCTCCGCGGTTCGCGAGCAGTGGCCGAGAAGTATGCTGCTGGAGCAAACGTGGCAAAAAAAAAATGGCGGCTATGACGTCATCATAACTTTTGCAGCGTGGTCACGTGAGGGAAGTAGTGGGGTCCCCGAGGGTCCCCTTTGAGGGTGTCAGTAGCGCGAGGATGTCGATCGCTCTCGCAAACTTCAAGATTCATTTAAAATACCTTCCAAGCTATATTCGCTGTTGATATTTTGCGGATGATATACGCATGTTCACGGCAAATCGACCCCGCAGGCTGTCTCGGCCGCGAAAGTTTGTGTCAGAACCCCTTTAAGTTGTCCTAGTGTTAGTTAAAGGGACACTAAAGGCAAATAACAATTTATGTCAGAGTGAAAGGTCAATGTATGAGAACGTCCAAAACGTCAATATTATCAACAGCAGTGCTCTACTAATCTAGAAATTAAGGTAATAATAATGATATCTGAGGTTTAACGTCCCAAAGAGAAATTAAGGTAAACGTAGGACACGATATGCGCCACGAGTGGGACAATTTGGAAATGATCCCGATGACGTCAAGAGTCCAGAGTACAGTTAACCGCTATAGTAATCAAACTAGTTGCGATAAAAAAAGAACTTTCCGTGCATCACAAAACGTAATAAAATGCTGCTTGTTCGTTTCTGTTTGATTCATGGAAAGAAGAACCCCTTGGCGTTACCATGGGGAACGGCGCGAGTGGTTCAAAAATTCCGTTTTCTCCGAGCTGCGCGTATCAGTGGTAGTTTCGGTATCGCGTACTGCTGCGTGTGCTTGGCTCTCGCTATTTTCGCACTGCTGATACTCTACTTCTGCTGCTGCCCAAGCTAAGCTCCGTTACAGTGAACTGTACAGTTTCGGAGTGACCCGTGGCTGCGTCTTGGCAAGGTTGATGGCCGCTGTTGCGCAAGAAACCATAGCGTCAGCGGCCGGGCAGTAAAGGCGGGCAACGTTGGGCACAGCAACTGCTACGTCAGAAGGCCCGTTCAGGCGGGTGATTTGAAGTGCGCTAACGCCGTGCGGACTACTAAAACGGGATTTTCTTTCAAAATAACAATTTTCTTGGCACGAAACAAGCAACTACGCGGTTTCTGGAACGCTTTTTCAACAATGAACGTCGACTTAATATTTGCCTTTAGTGTCCCTTTAAGGATGGATGGATGGATGAATAAACTTTATTTTGGTCCCTCGGAACGCGCCGTAGAGCGTTGGGGTCCGCTCCCATGTCGGAACAAAATGACCAGGTCTCTGGAGTTCCTTTAAGGGACCCCAGAGATTTTATGCTGTAAACCATGGGTTCTCAAACTGCATGGGTTCCACGGAACCCAGGGGTTCTGTGAAGGACATTTTAGGGTTCCGCGAGCGGTCAGAACGAATGCGACCCGCTTTCGTTTTACCCCCATTAGCACTCAATATATGACTTCGAAGAGAAAACGTTCAAGAAATTTTCTATTCAAGCCATAGCACGCCGCATCCGCACATCCGGTGTTTGCGGGTAGCGAGAAACCTCCACGGTAGCAGCACTAAAGACTCGTCGTCTTGTGCGCGCCATGAAACTTGCGTGATTTGCGGGCCCGCGGTGACAGAGCGCTGGCAACATACAACTTGGGCTTGTATGTTGCGCTGGTAATTCATGATCGTGAGCGCAGTTTTGTTAACGGGCACCTGAACATTTTATTCGCGGCTCATGGCGCGACGGCATTTACGTGGCGGTTTTCATAAACGCCAATTTGCCACTGCACTATGCCGGTTTTGTAAAGCGCTTTGATACGCGCAAGCGGCAGCGCATTTCGGGGCGGCTGTGTACTACATGAGCATTTAGGTTTATAGCCTTACGACCGGCGTATCGATCGACGGCCATTTCGCGGTGTGACTGGCATCATGCCTTCATTTATGTTTTGCAAAAAATAAAACAAGCTTGTGTACATCCGGCGCTTTGTCTACGTGAAGACATTGCTTACGGCGTGCGGTGCCTGAAGCATGGCGTGCATGGTCGGTGGGCGCTTTACGTGACTCGTGGCGCGGTGTGAGGGCGTTGCGGAGGAATCGCAAGTCTGTGAATGATCAGGAGTTGCACATCAAGGACGATGACCTTCGGTATTAAGGATAATAGGCCAATACGGGTGGTGAATTAATACTGTGGGTGGTGAATTAATACTCACATTACGCATACTAAGAAGTAAAAGTATTTTTTTTATTTGACTTGATGTAAGGAGACGTTGGCACACAAATAAGGCGCAGGCTACTCCTTAGCTCTTGTAGTACATAGGGTCCATGAACATAAAGTGCATAGGCTCCAAATTTCGAAAATATTACGATTGGCCGAGCAGTGTTGTCGAAATCTTTGCCGAAATTTGACAGGAAGTTGAAGTTTTCATGTGAGAACCAGCGACACTGACATGTGTCTGTATGGGGAAAATCGCCTACCTGTACTACGCGAAAGGTACTTGACGTCATGGAAATAAGCAAGTGTGATTGGATAGGACATCTATACAAATTCTCTCAGGGTGGGACACATACGACCGTGGGCGGAGCTTACATTTTTTCTTAGATTGTAACCGAATATATTTGGTATACGGTTTATTGGTAGAAGAAGGCAAGGTGCGCAAACACACAAACACAAGAGAGAAGAACAAGACAGAACAAAAACGCGTTGCGTCCGTGTTCGCACGAGTCTTGTCTCTTACGATTACTGACCAGAAAGTTTGTTTCCATACTCAGAAACGGGACATTTGCACGTGAAAGCTCGTATTTGCATCTCATTTAGAATAAGGACTCCCATTCGCCCATTGCGACGGCATGTATGTACATGTGTCAACGTTTTCTTTTTTCTCAATGGCCACATTCTGCGCGTCGTCTGCGCGCACCGAGTTAATGACCGGCCGTTAACCCCGTTCTGCGTTTTGCGTGAATGTCAACGAGTGCCGTGTTTTCGATTCCGGTCGGTGCACCCCTCGGTCGTCGGCTGTGTTTTTTAGCTGCCTCTTGAGCGGCTGAGAGGAAAGTCATTGACGATACGTAGGAGAACGATACCGTGCGTACGCATTCTGTAGAAGGCCAACGTTTGAAAACACACTGAGCTTCTCGAGACACCTACTGGTCGTGCCCGTTATTAACCGAGATTTTTTTTTTTGTTTTTGTTTTGTGGTCCTTGTTTAGGTCACTCGCTAAAGGTTACGTTAACGACGAGAAGGAAGTTATAAGGACTATGCGTGTGACGTCATGCAGGCGATTTTTTATCCCTGTTTAAACGCTTCAGCTGTGGTGCTCCAGATGAGCGGATCTTGATATCGCATATTTTCACAATATTGAGCGACAAATTTCAATTTCCGTTCCTTGGCCCATACGCAGTCTTGGAGCAGACTTCTCCCCTTAACTATCGCGTCGATCCTGTCATAGATCCAACTGACGGCCGTCGTCGCGACACCGAGATTGTCCACGTCTCTCGTGTGATGCCTCCCACAAGGCGTTCTCCGCGCGTTTAAGTACGCGGAGTAAATTAGCGTGGGCATTTATCAGGCACTTCATCATCTGTACACGATCATCGTCACATTGCTGGGTTCTTCGTCTTCATCGCTTGAGGGTACTCATCTTGAGATCGTTCTGCGCCTCGAGCGTAATCGTTTCGCCAGGTCTTCGGGGTGTATTAAACGCGTGTTAACTACTACGTCACAATATTAGTAATATGTGACGTAGCACACGTTATTAATATGTGCTATGTGCGCTAATATGTGTTAAGGGACACTGCAGATTTTGTCCCTTAATCGCGCACTCGTGCAAGCGCCGTATAATTACGAGTACCAGTATGATCGCTGACGTCTACAAACTTTAATGGCAATCATTTGTTTATGACGTCGCTGTGACCCTGAAAAACATTAAATTAATACGTACACCAGTTTTCGTCTGTCGCGTCTTGTACCAGCGGCCACGCGCTCCCACTGTCTTACTTCGATCCGTAAATAGTGTAAATAGCAACTTTTTTTTTTCTAGGCTACGGCGGCCGCATTTTCGTGGAGGCAAAGTGCCAGGACACCCGCCTGCATAGATTTAGGTGCACGTTACAGAACTTCAGGAGGTGAAAGTCAATCCGCAGTCCTCCAGTACGGTGCGCCTCATAATCATACCTTGGTTTTGACATGAGAGCCTCCATAATTACAAATTTATTCGCTAAATAGGCAGTCGTATACGCAACAGCGAAGTGATACAATACCTCTGTGTAGATGGGCTCACGCCTACTTATATATACGCCAGAAGTGCGTCGCAAAAACGTTTCATGCAACCGTCAGGTTGACATGTAGCTTAGAAGAGTGCGGGTGTAGGTCAGTGGGCTTTTCACGATTAGGAAAAATGACCGCTAAAGACACGCGGGTCGCAGAAAGTGGACAACACGAAGCGGTACTGACAACTGTTCATTTAATGAGACAACGCCGAGATCGCTAACACGTGTGCACCGGAAAACAACAACAAAATAAGACGATGAAAAAACACAGAGCAACCTTCATCAACGTGTAGGCAAGGTGGTGATGCGCTCTCTATTTGCAGCCGCAGTCATGTCAGTTGCTTTTTTAAATGCGGAGCATTTCTTAGTCGCACCTGTGGCGTCGGCCGCCGTCCACACCCCCACTGCGCATGCTCGGCTCATCTCGTGCCGGCAGCAAGCCTCTCCTCTCCCTTCCTCCCTCCTCTCGATCGAACGCGGGCGGTGTGTATATAAGCGGCGGAGCGCGCGTTCGGAATTCAGTCAAAGGCGTCTTTACTTGGCTTTCGCTTTTTATTCAGTTTTTTTTTAAAGGCGGAAACCTTATATGCCTCGATCGTCAAATGCAAATATTGAGAGTCGGCGTCGGTGGCATCAACACGAGTGGTTCAAATACTACTACTACTACTACTACTACTACTACTACTACTACTACTACTACTACTACTACTACTACTACTACTACTATAATAATAATAATAATAATTATTATTATCATTATTATTATTATCACGTGATGACGCCACCATGCGGCGTCATCACGACGTCCCAGCTCGCCAAAATTTGTGACGCCACGTCAGCATGACGTCCCATGACGTGACGTCACATCATGACGTCGTCACATCACATCGTCGCTTAGTCGAGGGTGTGCCGATCACGGAGGCAGTGCAAAACCAGGTGAGGTGCAGAAACTTTCGGACTGAGGAAAAAAAAAAAAAAAAGATGACGCCTTCGAATTGTCTCAGGCGAATACATAAGGGACCCTGTGAGTTCTTTCTTTGTTGTTGTTTTTTTTTCGCCAGCGTTTTCCTACGCTTCCGTCCTTGCAAACCGAGGACCTTGCTGTTGCGTTACCCGTTAATCGCACGAGGAACGGCCCGCACTTCTTCCGTGGCTGCACGAACAACGCGACTCGCTGAATAACGTTGCGGTCGCAGTGTTTCACCGAGTTCGTATGCTTTGCCTCTGTAGAGCCAGAGTGCATATTGTGCTAACTGTACGTCGTATACATTTATTATCTCAGGTTAGGGACCTTTAACAGGGCGAGGCGGCCGGTAGTCCGCGATAGATTGACGTGCCGTTACTTGCGCCATGTCGCGCCTGCCTGACCCGTCGCTCTGACGTTGCCGGCATTCCTACGCGGCCAACTGTGGGCTAGCGCCTCGCGTTCGTTGCGAAATGTGTTTTGCCGGTACAGGACTCGCGCATGTGTTCAGCGCTCTTTGCTGGACATGTCATTTCATTCTTGAAACCGATGGGCCGATCGAGCCCGGCTGCGTCGTTTTTTGTGTCCAACCGTATAGCGTAGAAGTCGACGATCATTTGCGGCGTAACAGTTGGGGATTCCTCATATATTCTTCATATCTCCGCAATAATAATTGTTGGGGTTTAACGTCCCAAAGCCGGGATATGATTATGAGGGACGCCGTAGTCGAGGGCGCCGGAAATTTCGACCACCTGAGGTTCTTTAACATGCACCTAAGTCTAAGTACAGGGGCCTCAAGCATTCAAGTCTCCATCGGAAATGCGGTCGCCGCGGCCGGGATTGGATCCCGCGGCAATCGGGTCAGCAGTCGACCACCATAACCACTAGACCACCGCGGTGGGTGATTCTTAACATCTCTACGGAGATTAGTACATTTTTTTGTAGTTCACAGCGCTAAGGGGACGACGAGGACAAAGTACGAAGAAGGCGACGACACGAGCGCTGACTCACAACTGAGGTTTATTGAAAGAAACGGCACGGATAAATACAATACAAAGGTCAAAGACGCCTCAGCGGGGCTACTGCACGTGTGCGGCAGAGTCATCCAAGTGACGTGAACATGCCAGAACACGTGGACTACACACGTGCGCCTAGAAAACGAATAAACAATAAAAAAAAAACAATCGCTGCTCTTTTTCGCTCAGGGCGAAAGAGCTGCAATTTTTAACTTTGAGATTGTCACCCCGATTAACGCGGGAAAAAGGCTTCTTTGCACCTTTTTCAGTTTTATTTGTTTGTTTGTTTTTCGGACGCATGCGTGGAATCCACGTGTTCTGGCATGTGTACACCACTTGGATGACTCTGCTGCGCAAGCGCAGTCGCCCGCTGAGGCGTTGTTGGTCTTTGTATCGTTATTTATTCATGTCGTTTCTGTCAATAAACTTCAGTTGTGAGTCAGCGCTCGCGTCGTCACCTTCTTCATACTTCCTCCTCGTCCATTTAGCGCTGTGAACTATCAAAAATGAATTATCACCGTTCTACCCCAGGTTTCCCACCTTGTGGAGATCACTACGCTTCTCCAGAAGGCTGAAGCACAGCGCTCCGAACTGCACGGGCGACGAACACCGATAACACTTAATTTGAAATAGCTCACACAGAAGCGATCTGCTGGAGATAAGTAACCTGTTCGAGCGCCAGGGCGGGGTACCTTTATCACTATAAGAAGAGCCAGTAGGCGCACGGCAGCACTGGCAGTCGGACACAGTACCTCGCTCTTTGGAGGCCGACGTTCGTTTAACTACAACTACTGTGTAGCTCCGAGCTTGCGGGTTCTCGGGCATGGTTAACGACAAAGATCGAGAGAGTTATATAAAATCACGCCGTATCCACGAAGTGAATGATTATTGAGGAGCTGGCCCGGAGGTAATCGGGGAAACCGTGAATGCTCCGTACAATTCCTCTGCTGTCATATAAAGATGTCACACGTTCTTATAGTAACGATTGCGGTCAGGTTGTTGTCGAACCACAAGCGGTCGCAGACCTTGCATCTGTGGCTGAACGTGTGGTCGAGGAAATCGCGCTTGAAGCGTGCGTCGGCACCACCAACTTCAGGCAGGTAGCGACCGCTTTCGGCGCTTGGCCGCTGCATCCCGCGCCCATACCTTTTCGAGGTTCTCTTGCCGCCGCTTCCGCTTTGCATCGGCTTCGCGCGGGCTTGTATCTCGGGGTCCGCACGACGCTGACGTCTCTCTGCGGCCTCGCGAGCTCTCACCGCAGGGTCTTGGCGGCGAGCCCGCGATCCTGCGGCCTTGCGAGCCCTCATCTCCGCCGCCTTGTCTTCTTCGTTCATGTAATTAGTATCGAAGCGCACTGCCGGAGTGGAGCGAGTGACGCATGCTACAGTTGGCTATGCTATATGTGGTTTTGCCGGCGTTATTATCATCATCAAGGCTCTTCGAAGGACAAGGGGAAGAAGACTTCACCTTCGCGCGAGCGTGCGCATGCATCAGTTGGCTATGCTATATGTGGTTTTGCCTGCGTTAATGTCATCATCAAGGCGCTCGATGAACAAGAGGAAGAAGACTTTTTTTTTTAGCGCGAGTGTGCGCATGCTACAGTTGGCTGGGCTATATGTGGTTTTGCCTGCGTTAATATCACCATGAACGCGCTCGAAGAACAAGATGAAGAAGACTTACTTCTCTTTCGCGCTAGGTGCGCCTGTAGCGGTCGCCTCTGGAACTAAGGTTACGCTTACGGCGCGGGACTTTGCGCCAGCTTAAGAACGTGGCGAGCCAGCTCCTAATAATTTGTGAGGCTCTACGTGCCAAGACCCTGATATGATTATGAGGCACTCCGTAGTGTACAAAGTCGCCGCCGCCGCCACCGAATTTTGTAACTCAAAACAAGCTTCGCTTGAAGAAGCCACAGTTCCTCTTGGCAACGCTTAGGAGAGCGCAGGCGAAAGTCGATGCTCCCACGGGACACTCAATAAATTACTTCGACATAATGAGTCGATTGCATCGATTACGGTGCAATCGTACTCGACTACGAAAACATCGCTGTTTCGATAGGCGTGCATGCGCATGGAGCAATGGGGGCACCTAAGAACGGAATGGAGGGGGGGGGGGGGCAAAGTCTGTCCCATACATTGACTTAGCAGGGAGGGGAGGCGCTGTGATAAACCGTCCCCGTCCCCCCCTCCTCACCCCCCCCCCCCCTGATGAGGGGAACCCTGCGCACGCCTGTGGCTGTGTCTTCGTGGTCTTGCCTGACCTTGCCTTTGTGTGGGTGCGCTTCCGTCCTAATATGAAGTACAAGCAACAAGTCCTAAGCTTCAGTCTTGTCGTAAGTTAGAGTGTTTATGTCCTCCTTGCTGCTGCAGACATACAGAACTGTCAGCCATGCTTGCTAGTGCAAAATAAGCTCTCGTGGATGTGACAACATGCCAACATCTCGCACGTGCAGGTCGCACGAGAGGTCGGATTTCCAGGAATAATCATAATAATATTTAGGGTTTTACGCGCCAAAACCACGATATGATTATGAGGCACGCGGGTATAGTGGAGGGCTCTGGAAATTTCGACCACCTGGTGTTCCGGGAAGTCTGCGCAGTCCTATGAGCGGCATTCGACTCGGCTAATGAGAGCACGCGTGCCGAATGGCGAAGCTTCTTATACTCGGCGACAACTTTCTTGACGACACTGTGGAAACTACACAACCGAAGCGCATGCCTGCTGCCGCTCCAAAGAGTATAGTACTTAAGTTTACTGATAATTTTCTCATTAGCCTTGCTGAAGTAAACGCTGCTTTATCTTTTATGAGACTCAAACGATTCCGGGAAGTCGCAAGTAAAATACAGTTATTGTTCAATTTGCAAGAATGCCTTCCTTCTTTTCCCATTTCTTAAACAGCGCCACCTTTTCAGCACGCCCGTTTTCCAGAGTAAACATAGCGTCCATGACGTAGTTGGTCAGTGTACGACCGCAAACGCGCTGTTTAGTTCTCCAAGAAAATTATACTCGTAATATGATACTAAAATGTACACTGAACGATCGAAATGTTTCTCCCATTCACATTTTTCGTGTATATAATTTTCCAAACGCGTTAACGATGCGGGCGAGCAAAACCGATATCGGCCACATGCTGCCGTATACTACTTGCGGAGCAACACGAATGTGCGGAAGCCCCGCCTCCGCAGCCTTCGCTCCACTGTCAAGTTAATAAGGTGTCACTAAATATATTACCAATGTCCGTGATAAAACGATAGGAATGATATGCGGGATCACAGTAAACTTTGGCCTCGGTCGCTAGAGATGCTAGGGAGTTAACTTTCGACTCCTTACTGTGGAGCGGTGTCGAGCGATGTTTGGCTGCCATAGATGGTTACACCCTACGAATAAATACAAGCTCCGCCTACGGAACTGCGGCACGCCTGCCACTCGCCTGTGCAAGAGAGTCGTGCTAGGTGGTTTCCCTTGTAACCATAACTGTTTCTTCGCCGCTGTGGAAATTACTACACATATGATATTAGTAGTTAAAGGTTGGTCGTCCCTACTTAAAACACTACATTTCCCCGAGCAGTGATGTCGGAATCTTCGCTGAAGATGGCCTGGAAGTTCAAGTTTTTCGACCGAAAACCAGCGACACGAACATGTGTCTGTATGGGAAAATCATGCGCCTTAACTACGCGTAACCCGCTTGACGTCACGGAAATGAGCAAGTGCAATTGGATAGGGCATCTGTGCAAATTTTCTCTAGGTGGCGCAGTGATGGCTGTGGGCGGGGCTTACATTTATTACGTTCTAACCGACTATATAGGTGAAAAACGTGGGCCCCGCCACGGTGGTCTAATGGTTATGGCGCTCGACTGCTGACCCGAAGGTCGCGGGATCGAATCCCGGCCGCGGCGGCTGCATTTTCGATGGAGGCGAAAATGTTTGAGGCCCGTGTGCTTAGATTTAGGTGCACGTTAAAGAACCCCAGGTGGTCGAAATTTCCGGAGCCCTCCACTACGGCGTCTCTCATAATCATATCGTGGTTTTGGGACGTTAAACCCCAGACATTATTATTATTATTATTATTATTATTATTATTATTATTATTATTATTATTATAGGTGAAAAACGTGGCGGGAAGCTGCGTTGATCCAATCTGTACACTGTGCATGCGTAGTGTGCGTATATAACAAAGTATATAGTTCCAAGAGAAGGAAAGAGCCGCTACGTCACATGTAGGCAGCGCGCGCACGAAAGGAATATCTTTCGCGATCGCTTCCGAGCGCAAGTTTTTTTCTGCGTCGTCGGCGCCGCGGCAGAACCTCGTCGTGCACACAGAGACGTAAGCTCGCACAGATGGCTCAAGTCACGACAACGAAACGCGTGCGCCTGCAGAATGAGAGTATAGGTTGCCCCCCCTTTCAGCGAACAACCTCTCCGGCTCTCCCGGAGCGCCTGCAGGGAACCTTCCTGCATAAGCGAACCTCAAAGCCCCGGGCCTCTGTGGTCTTTCGATTATTTAAAAAAAGATATTTATCACTCGCTGGCAGCACTTCAATACAATCAAATCCAATCAAATGAAATCAAACTTTATTTCATCTCAGCAAAGAGAAATGGGGTCGCGGGAAGAAGCTGAATTACTGCAGCTTGACTAAGCCCTGTCCGCTGTGTTACAATACAGGTACACGATAGCCTAAAACATTAGACACTTTGAAATAATATGGAAATAAAAGAGAGTGTGTCATACAGTAATGCATGCTGTATTTAGTAAGAAAATGTGTAATACATACAGTAAAGTGTACGGTAAGAAAAAAAAAAAAACCTGTGTACTTAGATTTAAGTGCACGTTATAATCAAATGCGGAGAACAACGCGCTCAACTGAGTAATCGGTTGAACGTCCTCGATAGGCGACCACTCAGAATTGACAAAGTGCTTGGGCCGCGGCCACATCCTGACAATTTAAGACGTGCAGTGAGCGCGCTTCGTGATTTTTGAATGGACAAAGGCTTAATAAGATGTTTATAGTTTTCATTATTGCTCCCCTTCGTAGTAGTATGTTTTTGATTAACATACCTCAAAGTCATGATATGCGTGAGTGCATAGAAAACTATCTGTACGAACTCTATCCGCGGTAAGCTGTGTGACCACCCCTCTATGTACTGGACTATGCCTTTAGACTCTGCTAATTCTTCATACGCCACATATCGTACATGTACACAGTGCTTCTGATTATGTTTTCCGTTTTTTTTTAAATTTTTTTTATTACTTTACTCGTTCTAGTTTTTCTTGTTTTTCTGTGTCTCTTCAATACTACTGTCATGTTGTTGCGGTAGCCAGCTCTAACGTAGCCTACCTTGCCTTCCCATCCTTTTTTCATATATAAATAAATTAAAAAAAAACCTGGTAGTCAAAATCAACCCGGAGTGTCCCAATACAGCGTAACTCATTATGATATCGTGAAGAGGAATGTGTCAAGGGGCCTCTATTCTTGTTATGAAGAAACAGAAGGAAAACTGGTTGGCCCCTTGATCCATTCTTCTTCTTTCGTTCAACAACGACAACAGCAACAACAACAACAACAACAACAACAACAACAACGACGACGACGACGACGACGACAACAACAACAACAACAACAACAACAACAACAACAACAACAACGGAACAGATAGTACCTCTCAACAAAAAAGAACAAAAAAAAGAACAAATCCGTTGTAGGCATGTGGTCGTCCTGAACGCACTCGATTATGTGTCAGTTTCATTTTACAGAACATGACGTTCCGGAGAGCGTACGTTTCTTTTCTGCCTTCAATCATTCACCCGAAGCTCTTTATATGTTTTGAATTCTCGCTGTGCGGTGTCACACGTCGGACGTTGTGCGTCATTCACGTAGCTGTGACTGACAAAATTTTTGTGTCACTTAGGGTACACGTTCGATGTGTGCTGACTTCACTTACGAGCAGTATCAAACTCGAAAAAGAAAAGTAAGCCGCGTCACCGGTTTTTCACTGTAGGCTTCATGACGTTAAAATAAGTAAGCTAGCCTGACATGGTTTGTGTTCTGTATTTGTCAGGAAGTTCCGAAGGGACTCTATACAGCGCAGGAATTGCCACCCCCTCCTCCCCCTCACTTCTGTTCCCTGCTTGGTCTTTGGACTGCACCATGTTTTAAATAAATAAATTCCAGTTCCACGCAGTTAAAGCTGTCGAAACAGCGCAACGCTGTCGTGCTAACTCCCGCTGCCGCTCGCGACGAACGGCCTCTTCCTCGGGCGTACGAAAAATCTTGCCCATCTTTGGAAAGGGAGCGGCGCACACGAACCCCTGCTCTTATACCCGCGGCCAGTCGCCTCGTCTCCACCGGGGCTCTCCTCCTCGCGCCCACCGCGGCCTCGCATTGGTTACCGCCTCTTCTCCTCGCACCGAACGCGGCCTCTCATTGGCCGCCTTCTCCGCAACGGCAAGTTCCTTTCGCCGAGCTGCGTAACGACAACGGCGAAGCGTCGACTGAAGACAGTTTCGCTGTTAAAATAAATACGTGCAGCATTAACAAACGCACGCACGTACACACACCCGTATACCCCGTACGTACCCGCTCGCTCAAGCATGCACATGCGCACGTCCTATCTGTCTTCTTTTCTGAAACGTTTTGCGCACAAAGAACGTATTTTTCCTTTTAGAATGCATTTGTGCATACGCACTCACTGGGAAAATAGGAATGGAGACACAACGATACGCGCAGGGTGCATTTGCCTATAGTCGGATAAAAGAAGTCAGGAGAGGCCCTACCCAGACGACCGAAGCGCGGCAGCCGATCGCCTCCGCGACTAAAGAAATAGTCCCGCTCGTGCACGCGCCGATGTTCTCTGAAGGCGGAGCCACCGGCCGTCCCGCTTCATGACGTCAGTCCCGTATGCGCACCCATTAGTGCTGGCTTGTGTTCATCCGCCTTTGGGGAGGAAATGCCGATGACTTCTAAAGTTGTGTCCGACTATAGTGTAGGAATAAGTTCGGATGGGGAGGGGTATGCGCGTATTATATGTCTGCATTTTCTGTAAGTGTTTCTCGTCTTCGTTTTTTTTAACACGAAAGTGTTTTATGCCGGGGTGCACCAAGTACATCCGTCACGGATATGACGTTGATAAAATGGACGCCAGCGGGTGAGAAGGAAAAAAACCAAGAAAAAGATCCCCCACTGGAAATCGAACCCACGACCTTGCGGCCGCGACGGCAAGCGCCCGACGCCCTACCGACTGAGCTAACTCGGCAGGGAACGCGCCTTATATCTTTCACACATTCTCTCTTTCGCACGATGGTCACTGTTGGCGGTGTAGGTAGGCGGGGCGGAGCGGGGCCGTGCCGCCGTCTATGAGAGGTGAAAAGAAGTAATGCTTCACGATCGACACTTACTAGCGCTTACTCCGAGATTGCGCGCGATATCGGAGGTCATGGTTAAAGCGTCTCGATACCAGCGAGGTACACTGGCCGCGCTGGCGTCGCCGAGGCACCCTTCACGCAGTTACGTCGTTACGTTGGTTACGTTCTTTGCCTTTCGCTTCGTGTTAGCGTGCGTCGGCTCATCGTAGTAGTGCACCTTCCACATGCACTAACGGGATTTCTCCGCCGCCGACTGCTTCGGTTGTGAGAGCACCGACTAACAAAACTGCTGCAATAGGCGTTGCAGAAAGGACGCGATTTCGACGGGCGAATGTCGTGCCTTATGGTGGAGCGAGACCAGCGCCTGCGAGACAGGTTACGAAATCTACCTCCCGTGTTGCTGAAGCGCAGTGTGTGGTAGTGTATACATGAGCGCAGGCGTCGGTCACCCATTGCTAGAAAGCGCACACTGTGTCGTTTCTCTCCTTAATTGACGACGCTTTGAAGAAGTGCATACCGGCTACCAGTGTTGATTATGAGCTTGTTGGTTCACGATTCGCTGTGTCCAAATATATGTCCACAACGTCAGCTACCACAACGGTTTAATCATGATCATGGGCGTTAGTCGTCGCGATAGAGACATGCCGTCAACATAGGTGCATCCACGTCAAACGGTGCTGTAGCTGCCCAACACGAATATACATTGTACAAGCTCTCATATATCACTACACAATAAGCACTACTTCTGTGAAGACACATTTCACTTTCGTGTTATGCCGATTCCTATGACGGAGGGATCAGCTATGTTCTTTCAATGTAAGTATTGCCCTGCGTTTTTCACATTCAGGGTTCGAAAAGGGACAATGAAACGTCTATATGTTACGCGCACTGACAGCAATCATGAGCTTCAAAGCTGCAACGAGGGCTTTCCTATACCTGTGAGTCATTCAACGTCCTGAAGAAAGGCTGGCGTTGCGTCGGCGCGCTGCGAGTGACCCACGTCAGAATGAAAAAGGAGGAGGGAAATTTGGCAGCGCTCGTTTATTACAATGCACTCGGTAGATATTTAAAGGTCGCGAGCTTCTGACCGTCTGCACAGCAGAATTGCGCATAGGGTTTTGTAAGGAGCAGCATTACTAGTGAAACGAATGTTCAGCCGCTTTGACAAAACAAAGGGCTTCTTTTTTCGACTGTTGCTTCAGGCCTGGAGTATCGCCGAGATACGTGCTTTGGGAAATGTGTTGCTTTTTTTTTCGGAACTGTAATTCAAAGGAAACCTCGTACGTAACGCGCAGAGCCGGCCTCTCGGGCTCTTCTTTAATATAAGCCCACTTCTCTCGGCAAGGAGTGTCCCGTGCAATTCAGCCGTGTAAGTAGTTTGCTGTATAGACATCTATATCTATCTATATCTATCTATGTACATCCGAGATTTAACCAAGGGAATCTAACCGAGAATTAGGCCAAGGAAAGCACAGCTACGTGACATTAACATTTGTCTTTAACTGTAGCTTAGCAATTATGACGTAAATTGAAATGAATTAATATGGTCGAAAAATCACCCTCCCCGTCGGTGGTATCCATAGGCGTGCGCAGGGTTCCCCATCAGGGTGAGGGGGCGAAGGTTCAGCCCCCCATTTATTGACTGAGTCAATGTACGAGGCAGATTTCGCGCCCCCTCCGCCCTTTTAGGTGACTAGGGGGCTCAAGATATAGGGCAGATTTTGCGCCCCCCCCCGTCATGGGTGACTAGGGGGGGCGGCCGCCCCCCTGCCCCCTGTGCGCACGCCTATGGTGGTATCCGAACCCGCAGCCTTCGAATAACGCGTCTGATGCTCCACCAATTGTGCTACGACGGAAGACGCTTCCCGTTCACTTCGTTGGGTATTTCTGCTCGTGTTATCCCTGGGAGTCTTAGCCAGCGTCTGTTGGATTCGTTTGGTTGGGTCTTACAACGAAACGAGCCCCTCGGAAAAAAGTCACAGCATATCCACGTGGTGAATGATGATGAGTGGGGCGAAGCGAACTCGCGCTGCAGCACGGAGATGGCATTGGCGCGAGCGTGGTCCTTCTTGATGGAAGATATTGTGACTAGATTGTTTGAGAACCACAATCTGTTGCACACACCGCAACTATGGCCGAAACTGTTATCAAGGAAGTCCCACTGGAAGCGCGCGTCGGCGCCTTCGGGCAGAGCCCGCCTGATGCGTTTTGCAGCCACTTCACGTGCTCGCACAGCCTCGCTCTGCTTGCCGGTACGCGCGCTTTCTCGCCGCTTCACGGTCCTTCACATTTTGAAGATCCGGTCCGCGCCGCAGCCGTGCAGCTTCGGCCTCGCGGGCTCGAACGGCGGGGTCTTCGCGCCGCAGCCGTGCAGCTTGTCGAGCAGCTTCGGCCTCGCGGGCTCGAACGGCGGGGTCTTCTCGCCGCAGCCGTGCAGCTTGTCGAGCAGCTTCGGCTTCGCGGGCTCGAACGGCGGAATCTGCTTCGCGGCGTCGACGTGCAGCTTCGGCCTCGCGGGCTCTCACCTCAGGATTCTGCCTGCGAGCGCGCGCTGCCGCCGCCTTCCGTGCCCTCCGTTCCGCAGCCTTGTTTTCCATCTGGCGACTCCGAGCTAAAGAGAAAGCGTGCCAAGAGGGAGCCTCATGGCGCGTTACTTCTGAAATGTTGTCTTCGGGTGTCGTTGAAAACACGAGACGTAGTAAAAAAGAAAGAACGCCACACAGGCGAACACGCACGACAGTGTCACTCGTCAACGTCGTCTTCTTCTTCTACTGCATACCAGAACGCGCGCAGTAAAGAAGAAAGAATGCCACACAGGCGAGTCTCACTCGTCAACGTCGTCTTCTTCTTCTACTGCATACCAGAACGCGCGCTTCTCACGAGCTAGAGGTGGCTACTACAACGCTATAAACAAACGGAGGATGGACAGACCCACGGCATAAGGAGCTTCGCCCCTACGTAAAATACCCCTTATTTCGTTCATACACACGTGAGGGTGTCTGGGCATCCGTATTAGGAAGTAAGTGAACCGCATGAGCGTCACTCTAGTGCGGGCTGGTCGTCCTTTTTTCCACGTGCCTAAAGAGCACCATGGAAGGGCAGGGGATTGTTCGGTTCCCTTCGCGTGTCGGTGTTTTTCTCGGCGCACGAGGTTTGCTTTTCTTCAGTGAGAGACTCGGAGGGTCGGTCATTGATCCCTATGTGTTGACGTTCTAACTTTTATTCCTGCGGTGCTCTACCTGTACGCACTGAGGCGTTCCGAACCAAAACACGTTTGCAAACAGTAACATGTTTAGCAATAACAACGTGCGCAGCGTCAGGTGTCCCGGCAACTTCCTGGCTGGAATTTAGAGTATTTAAAAAAATACGTTTCCGTTTTCCGGCGCCTGTTGTTTTTATATCGCCGAGATGTCGTGCGATTTGTGCGTATAAAGGTGAAAACCATCGGGACAAAATCGTCGAATACATGTAGGTCCTGTTTATCTTAATTTGAATGACTTGTAACTAGAAGAGCTTGTTGCTGGGCTAGTTGGAACATAACTCTGAGGGAAATATTTAGACGCCTAAGCACCACCAGAAAAAAAAAGAGACGAAGCACAGGAAAAGTCCGTCATCTTCGTCAGCTGCGTCTTTTTTCTGATGCTTAAGCGTCTAAATTTTCTCCTCAACGTGAATGCCTTGGACGAGGGGAAAAACAAAGTCACACAGCTCCTTATTCTTTTGCCTAAGACGGCTCGAAGGCGAAAGCCATCATAGTCTTCTCCTCAATAGATTGTATTGACCCCCCCCCCCCCCCAAAGCAGCTCTGAACCCTACCTGGTTTTGCACAGCCTCCGTGATCGGCTCACCTTCGACCAATTGACGATGTCGTGTGATGACGTCACTAAGTGATGTCACGTTATATAGCGTCATGATGGCGTCGCATATTCAGCGTAATTCGTGTATTGAGCGTAATGTGAAAGTGTTAGTGATGCGTGAGTGTCCATGGTCGTTTACAATGTGATCCAGTCGTTCTTACGAGCAGTGGTGCGTACGTTTCTTCCATACCCCGCATCGTGTGACAAAAAAATAAGTCTGTGCTTAGACTGCACGCTGCATCATGCAGGAGCAAGACGGGTGACGTCACGAGGCCACGGAATCGCAAATGGCAGCTTTTGCGCAGACAAATCAAAGGAAACATAAAGAAAAAATTAACTGCGCTGGTGGCATTTTCGTCAGATGACATCATTAATACTTGAGAGTGGGGTCGCAGGCGTGAGGAGGAAGTGTCTTGAAAAGTTACACGAGGCAGATATGTTCAAACAAAACGATGTGAGACACGAAGGATGGAAGTGTCAGGTCAATCATTCGCTCACTTTTCTGGTTGCCATATGCGTCGGCACTTCCTTTTCTTCACGTCATTCATGTTTGTAAACAAGATCGCTTTGACATTGTCAGCGCGCGTGTTCATGAACAAGTGGACGCAAAAACAAAAAGAAACTGAGGGTGCGTACCTCTCGTTTATTTCTGTTCGAATTGGCACGTCTTCCTGAGCGCACCTACGTGCTGCTGAGTGATGTGCCGTTTCTGACTAAATTAAACACCTAAGTAGCAAAAATGCCGCGCGCTTAAGATCGGAACAGTTGGTACGACGCGCTGGCTTTTGTAGGGAACTGCATAGGCACACCTGTCGCGGTGTCTGTAATATCTAGAGTTTTACGTGGCAAACCTACGAAATGATTGTGAGGCACGCCGTATAGTGGACAGCTTCGGAAGTTTCGGCCGTACAGTGTTTTTTAGGGGCGAAGCTTCTTAAAGCGGCACCCGTTTGTCCCTCGTAGTGCGTAACCAGTCGTAACGCTAGTACCAGATCTTGACCTCCAAGGTGGTGCCGGTGGGAGATTTCTCCTGTGCGTTGTTGAACAATAAAAAATTCGCAGCGTGCGCGTGAACTGAAAGCCGAATTCTTCTGTCTCTCTTTCCCCATTAGCAGCCATTGGCATGTTCCAGTAGGAAACGTTAGTAGAAGTGTGTTAGCTAAAAGCCGACTTCTTCTGTCTCTCATTCCCATTAGCAGTCATTGTTTACCTCCAAGGTAGTGCCTGGTGAGATTTCTCCTGTGCGTGATTAAACAATAAAAATTTTGTTCAAAACGCCGTTGATTGATGATGAAATAAACCAACGAAAGACGCCAGATGTTTTCTAAAAGCAAAACGAAAAGACGCCAGATGTTTCTAAAGCAAAACGAAAAGACGCCAGCTGCTTAACGAAAGACGCGAGATGTTTTCTAAAGCAATGGTTTTCTAAACAATGAAAATTCACAGCGTACATGTAAAATTAAAGTGAGCTGTAAGTCGTCATAACTCTCATCGAACCTTTAGTATAATCGCGCTCGATCTCACGTCGGTGATGATGTACTGGGCAGAATTCACGGAAGATTCACGGTTTACCGATGAATCTCCGCAGCTTCGCCCACTCATCATCATTCACTCCGTGGATATGCTGTGATTTTTTTAACCTTCACTGACATCGCACAGTACACGTGCCTCGAGGATTTCGCCTCCATCGAAATGCGACCGCCGCCAGTGCGACCGCCGGAGTGGCCGGGAACGATCCCGCGACTTTCGGGTCAGCAGCCGAGCACCGTAACCACTTAGCACTCAGGCGGACATGTCACGGTGACCTCGTACTGTGAGAGATGCCGACCGAAGATACAAAATGCAACGCCTGTTGCTGAAGCCTTCTAACAACGGCGCTTCAGATGTACCAAAGCTGCCCCGCCACGGTGGTCTAGTGGTTATGGCGCTCGACTGCTGACCCGAAGGTCGCGGGATCGAATCCCGGCCGCGGCGGCTGCATTTTCGATGGAGGCGAAAATGTTTGAGGCCCGTGTACTTAGATTTAGGTGCACGTTAAAGAACCCCAGGTGGTCGAAATTTCCGGAGCCCTCCACTACGGCGTCTCTCATAATCATATCTTGGTTTTGGGACGTTAAACCCCAGATATTATTATTAGATGTACCAAAGCTCGACAGCTGACCCGAAGGTCGTGGGATCGAATCCCGGACGCGGCGGCCGCATTTTCGATGGAGGCGAGAATGCTTGAGGCCCGTGTGCTTAGATTTAGGTGCACGTTAAAGAACCCCAGGTGGTCGAAATTTCCGGAGCCCTCCACTACGGCGTCCCTCATAATCATATCTTGGTTTTGAGACGTTAAACCCCAACAATTAATTATATACTTTATATAGATGTACCAAAGTGATGTACCAAAGGCATCGTGCTGTCACTGGTCTCGCTGTTTGAACTGTGCTTCTATTTCTAAACACGACTAACAGGACCTGCAACACTACGCGTGCCGGAATTGAAGTGCTTATTGAATCGAACGGTCTTTTCGGCTCGCCCTTTGTCCCGGCAAGCGCAGCGGATGACTACGGACGTATATTGTACTGTGCGCGGTCCGCGTGTGCATTCGGCCGCGCGGTACACCACGGCCGGTCCAGAGGACGAGAGGGACGCTGTTCTGTCCCGGTTGCAGTGAAGCGTGGACTTGATCGGGTGCGCGCGGAAACGCTGAGCACTTTGCCATCGTCCTTTTCGCCTTGTCCTCGCATGCTTATTGCCTTCGCTCTCCACGACATGGCCCAGCACATTCTCATCGAAATCGGAGTTTATTAGGGCGAAAGCCGTAGGTGCCTCGTCAAACGCGAAAATCGACCGTCGGCGTCCCGCTTCGGCGGTGTCGACAGGAGTGC
Organism: Rhipicephalus sanguineus; assembly: GCF_013339695.2. NCBI lineage: Eukaryota > Metazoa > Arthropoda > Arachnida > Ixodida > Ixodidae > Rhipicephalus > Rhipicephalus sanguineus. Next base: position 28,213,879 of record NC_051184.2, read on the forward strand.
TTGAAAAAAAATCATCATCACGTGATGACGTCACCATATGACGTCATAGTGACATCACAGATTGCCAAAATTTGTGACATCTTCATGACGTCACATGATGACGTCTTCACATGACATCGTCGCTTTGCACTGCCTCTGATCACGGAGGCAGTGTAAAACCTGGTGCGGGGCAGAAAACTAGCAATGCCTCCGATCCTGGAGGCACTGCAAAACTACGTTAGGTGCAGAAGCTTTCGGAGGGGGGCGCGGGAGGATGAATACATCGACTGAAGAAAAATAAGAAGTTGGCTTTCGACTTCGAGTCATCTTAAGCGAATGCATAAGGGACCTTGTGAGCTTTTTTGGGACATCACGGCAACGGCGACGCCGACATTTTGTTTGGAGCGGCTGTATGACTAGGATAGATGTTACAGGTTTTTGTGAGAAGTTCAACAAGTAACATACATGTTCCGCTACGGACGGACTGCGGACGTCACCACTGTGTACGTGGCACCCTTTGGGGAGGCTTGTGAGTATCGATATGGCCGAAGCTTGAATTTTGAACGCTGAAGGAAGCAATGCAAATATAGGAACGTAAACTATGAAATCTAATATATATCGCATACGGCTTCATTAAATCGTTAAGCCACTGAGGCACTTTAGCGTCGTATTGTTAAAGAACTTAAATGAAACAACACTCGCATAGGCCGTGCCACTCAGATATGACAGAAGCCTCGTTATCCTTATTTGTATTTTGTGCACTTCAGAATTGTGTTGTAATATTTGACCATGTTAATCTTCTGAGCATATATTTGTCAAATGTAGTTGCTAAACTATGAGAGACCAATTAGTTTTTAAACTATATCCCCGTTTGTCGAAGCCGAAACAATAAAAAGCAGCGACAGAGTACGAAATAGTGTGGGCGACAGTGGTTTTACGGGTGGAATGACACCCGCGAACTGTCGCGACAGTGGGGTACACGAAAACAACCTTCCTCTACTGACGGCATTGCGCTCTTGTTTTGTCAAAATTCGAAGCGAATGCCAGTCGGAGGAGCTCGTTTCCGTAAACGAGAACAAACAGAATAACAACGGCAGCAGCACAGTCACCTTTCTACGGCGGCGCGAATTACCATTGACACCCGGCGCTCTTGTTTTGTCAAAATTCGAAGCGAATGCCAGTCGGAGGAGCTCGTTTCCGTAAACGAGAACAAACAGAATAACAACGGCAGCAGCACAGTCACCTTTCTACGGCGGCGCGAATTACCATTGACACCCGGGGGAGAAGAAAAAGGCTCGATTGCCCGCGACTTGTTCTTTTGTGGGTGACTCGCGAGCATGTTACGTCATAAATGACGTCAAAGGACCAAGAATACATAAGCGACATACCGAAAAATGAGACAAAACATCAGCCTTAATTAAGGACAGGCAAATGTCTTAGCCTTAGGTGGACATTATTTTTAGTACAGGAAGCTGCGCACGAAGAATGCAAACTGAAAGAAGACGGAACCCACGCGCCATACACTTTCGCTAGGGGTCTCCGCGAAATGCGGAAGGCTTTCAGTGCATACTACGCGTTCTGAGGCGGTGGACGTGCGCGCAATTTCCCAGTTCATGACTCACATTCGAGGCGCAAGTCTTGCGGAGTGCGGTGCAGCATGGTGTCATTTGCGAGTACCACGACGCAATGGGGCGCGCGGAGTTGAAGAAATCCGCATGGACGCTTTCTCGGTAAGGGAACGACAGTACGCATTTAGGTACCTACAGGTAGCTTATACAGGAACTCTATAGGAGCGTTATGCTAAACAACCCGTGTACTTAGACTGAGGTGCACGCTAAAAGAACCCCGGATGATCTGAATTAATCCGAAGTCTTCTACTATGGCGTGCCGCATAACCATATCCTGGTTTTGGCACGCGAACCAAATAAATGAATTTTATATTAATGATTGTGTCACGGCTGCTGTGGGATTTGCCAAGGGCAAACAATATCCGGGGTTTTACGTGCTAAAACTGTAATCCGATTATGAGGTACGCCGTAGTGAGGTGGGCGCACGATTAATTTTCACCGCCTGAGGTTCTTTAATGTGCATCTAAATCCACGTATATGGGTATTATTACATTCTACTGCCACCGAAATGCGGCTGCCGTGGTCGGGAGTCGAACCCGCGTTCTCGAGCTCAGCAGGGCCAAAGACGGCTCTAGATTGAAGTGCGAACACGAGCATTGTGCTTACTTTATGGGAATTTACTCCAAAATACCTCAAGATCACCGCTGAAAGATTTGGTCGACGGTTGACCGTAATGTCGTGACCTAACTTTACGTGTTTGCGTCCGTGCCGTCTGTTGCCTCGTAGAAAACTGTCAGCCAACGAAACGAGCTGAACGACCGTCGCATATGAACCTGCTTCAGGGAAATCATTACGAGCTTGTAGTCTCCCCTAGTATTGCGAGGCCTTACGTGACGTTTCTAGACGGCGTTGCATGTCGGCGTAATGATGTGTGGACTGTGTCGACAAAGCACTCTTCAAGAACAAGCCAGCGCTGGTGCGACTGAATGGGGCTGCCAAATAGTGTGAGTCGTGCCTGCTGTACGTGTCATTACCCCTGTGACGTGTTATACCGTATGTCGCCAGATCTTCTAGCGTGTTTATTATTTGTACCAAATCGTCTTTCCAGGGAAAGTCCGCTGACAGCCTACCATCGGGCGTTCTTGAATAGGTGCGTCTTGTTCGACTGCGTTTTAGATTAGCCCTATACTGTGTTGCTTCGTTCATTATAATTAAGGCTAAAGCCTTAGATGCCACATCGAACACGAAGAATGACCGTCGGCGTCGTCGTCAACACGAGTGATGCAAAAAAAAAAATCATGTTACGGCATCACCCTATGAAGTCATCACGACTATGACGTCATCACGTCGGAATTTGTGACGTCATCATGTGGTTTGCACTGTTTCCGCTCCCGGAGGCAGTGCAAAACCTCGCTAGGTGCAAAAAGGTTCCGGGGGCAGGGCGATTAGTACAATCGACTGAGCAGAAAAAGAAAAACGAGATGGCTTTCACGTCCGAGTCACTTCAGGCGAATGCGTACACTCTTAAAAAAAAGGGTGTCTGTACTGACTACCTTTGGGTGGTAATCGCCTCGCTACACATATGATGACCTTTTGGGGTGTCAAACGACTCCCTTCGTTCTTCAGACCAACGACTCCCTTCTTCACAATTTGGGGTGTCAAACGACTCCCTTCGTTCTTCAGACCAACGACTCCCTTCTTCACAAGCAGAGAGTCTACGTTACTCCCAACGCAGGAGTCTACGTGACTACCTTTTATTTCCCGCTAGTACCTCTAGGTAGTCAGGGTGACCCCTTTGCCATGGTAACGCTGACCCCCACTGGAGCGTTCCTTTGACTCCGTTGTCCTTAAGGACAGTGGTGTACATGACTCCCCTGGCAAGAGTCAGTGTGACCACTTCGTGGTACTCAATGAGACACTCTGCAACAAATAATGCGTTTATTTTTCTTCTTGGTCGATATTGATGAAACTTGCTGAGTTTAGGTTTACTTATGTGGCGATTTCAAATATGCAATTATCTGGAAGAAAACGCAGTTTTTACACATAAAAATTTCATGTGTCTTGATGAGCAAGCCTTTCCAAACTTGGAGTTACAAAGTAAATCGACATATCGCTATAGTTAGGGATAAAAACTGTATGCAATAGTTTTAAAGGAGTTTACTGCGCTGTTCTGGCATAATGTTCATGAACCCACTAGCCCACATACGAACTCGCGTTTTAAACCCATTTGAGTTAAAAGTTACGTAATATTGAACTCTCGTGAGCGAATCACCAGCTAGACATACACTTACTGGTCAATGTTCAGCATACTATGACTATTGTTAAGTGGGTTTAGGACATGCATTCTGGTTATGTTGCATACAGTTCCCATTTCATATTATTGTGATATGCTTACTTTGTAACTCGTGCAGGCCTAACATGGCACATGAAATGTTTGATATACTTAACACGACATATAATAGTAGAAAAATATTTGCATTTTCAAAATCAGCGTACAAATACACATAAACTAAAGTTTTATAGAGATTGATCAAGAATTTCAAAAGAACTTCAAATCAGAGCGAACACCATTAGGGTTTTTATCTGACAATCGACGAAAGTTGGTGCCGCTACCTCTTGTTACTCAACAAGGCACTTCCACCGGGTTTACTCAAACAGGAACACTGTGGTGGATGCATGACAGCCGCAACAAGTTTTTGTAGCAACTTTACAGTGCTGCACTCAATTCCTCCGGGGGAAATAAAATACTACTCGAAGTTTATATAGATGAGTCTCAGAACAATTTCCGCTCGCGTAAAACAACAAAAAATGTTGATTCTAGAAGAAAGTAAGCCATGCAACACGGAAACAGAAGAGATGCGGACAGCTCAAACGCTAGCGTTTGGTTTGTCTGTGTCTTCTCTTTCACGTCTGCATGCCTTCATCCTATAAACAAACTGAAATTTCTGCGATTCGTAAAATTATTCTTTGAATCGGTTTTAAACACTTCATGCCATTTCATACATGTTCACTTTGTAATGACAACCTACTGTTTTATCAGTAAGCACCTAAACTATAGGCACAACATCCTGCGAATAATGCGTAGTCCTTAGCCACGTCACCACAATTGTTAAGCATTTTATATATATATATATATATATATATATATATATATATATATATATATATATATATATATATATATATATATATATCTGTGTGTGTGTGTGTGTTTGACATTTTTGAGCGCGCAAAAGAACAGGGACGAAAAACGATGCGGACACAGCGCTGTCTTCCAACATATGCTTTATTTTCTACAGTGGTACATATATATATATAGACAACAAAAAGCAACGCACGCAGGTGCATTGTACAGGAAGGCTTCATGTAAAACCACAAATAAGTATGCATGATAAGCAATCAAACAACCTGATACCGGATTTTTTTCTTCTTTAAGAGATCAAGCGGTCATTCCTGACTACCACTATCGTCTAGTCACCCTGTGGGCCTTGCTTAGAAAGTCTAGTTCTTTTTGGATAGGTCAATTGAAGGTGCACTAATGCACATGTCTCCCAAACTTGCAATCTTCGCCGCTTCAATTATCTCGCGTGTTGTTTGTGCCTGGCTCCTTCCTGTCGCAGTGCACTGCGAATACATGGGATCGCACCCACACTTCCTGCAGTGGAAAGCCACATGTCCCACACCTCCAGTTCGCACGTTATTTGCGTGCTCACGCAGCCTGTCATTGGCACACCGTCCCGTCTGCCCTATGTATTTCTTGCCACAGGACAGCAGTAACTCATAAACGATGTTGTTCTCACATTTAACAAAGCTTTCTTTGTGCTTTTTTTGGCACCTGGGTTTTTCAGAACCACTGTAGGAGGCCTGCACAGATTATAAAGCTTGTTTGGTGCTGAAAGGACGACTCTTACGTTGGCGTTGTTTCCTATCTTTTTCAGCCTATGTGAGACATCGTGAAGGTACGGTATGACGGCGCATTTCTGCTTGACAGGCTCCGTTTCTGGTGAAGCCTGCTCCTCACCCTCGCGAGCATGTTTGACAGTCTTGAGAAGACCCTCCGCCACAGATGTGACAACATACTGAGGAAACCCCGCCTTTTTCAGGCAGTCAGCTTGCGCCTGGAAACTACACGAACACTTGTGAGGACATGAGCGGCGAAGCGCATTCATTAGGGTTAATTTTGCAATACCCCTTTTAACTAGCTTGGAGTGGCCCGAAGAAAACGGCAGAAGCGGCTTATTGGCCCTAGGCTCGTACGACCAGCAGACCTGGTCTCGCTCGAAGAACATTCGTAATTCAAGAAAACGCAAGGCGTTG